>NW_026735822.1:0-99077 GCF_949786415.1 Peromyscus eremicus
CACTATGTATGGCAATGGGAGCGCAATAGTGACTCTCCTTACCAGAAAACAACTCTTGCTCGTAGGACCAAAAACTGCATGTGATTCAACTCCATTTCTGACTGGGAAACAAATACTAGCTCGCCTTAGAAGAAACACACTCTGCTTTTGAGAAAAGACCACTCTTCTACTCTACTGTGTATCCTATAGTGCCAGAACAGTGAGCTTGCTCAGAACAAAAGAACTGTGCTTCCTACACACATGGGCCATATATAGTTCAACTCTGCTTAGGAAACTGACAAGAACAGTAGCTTTTCTTCAGTCCAGTACACTGTACTTGCTGGGAACAGACGCGAGTTCTATTTGCACTATGTATGGCAATGGGAACGCAATAGTGACTCTCCTTACCAGAAAACAACTCTTGCTCGTAGGACGAAAAACTGCGTGTGATTCAAGTCCATTTCTGACTGGGAAACATACACTAGCTCGCCTTATGAGAAACACACTCTGCTTTTGAGAAAAGAGCACTCTTCTACTCTACTGTGTATCCTATAGGGCCAGAACAGTGAGCTTGCACAGAACAAAAGAACTGTGCTTCCTCCACACACGTGCCATATCTAGTTCAACTCTGCTTAGGATACTGACAAGAACAGTAGCTTCTCTTCAGTCCAGTACACTGTACATGCTGGGAACAGACGCGAGTGCTATTTGCACTGTGTATGGCAATGGGAGCGCAATAGTGACTCTCCTTACCAGAAAACAACTCTTGCTCGTAGGACCAGAAACTGCATTTGATTCAACTCCATTTCTGACTGGGAAACAAACACGAGCTCAACTTTCAAGAAACACACTCTGCTTTTGAGAAAAGACCACTCATCTGCTCTACTGTGTTTCCTATAGGGCCAGAACAGTGAGGTTGCTCAGAACAAAACAACTGTGCTTCCTACAGACACGGGCCATATCTAGTTCAACTCTGCTTAGGAAACTGACAAGAACAGTAGCTTCTCTTCAGTCCAGTACACTGTACATGCTGGGAACAGACGCGAGTGCTATTTGCACTGTGTATGGCAATGGGAGCGCAATAGTGACTCTCCTTACCAGAAAACAACTCTTGCTCGTAGGACCAGAAACTGTATGGGATTCAACTCCATTTCTGACTGGGAAACAAACACTAGCTCACCTTACAAGAAACACACTCTGCTTTTGAGAAAAGAGCACTCTTCTACTCTACTGTGTTTCCTCTAGGCCAGAACAGTGAGCTTGCTCAGAACAAAACAACTGTGCTTCCTACAGAAACGGGCCATATCTAGGTCAACTCTGCTTAGGAAACTGACAGGAACAGTAGCTTCTCTTCAGTCCAGTAGGGAACAGACGCGAGTGCTATTTGCACTGTGTATGGCAATGGGAGCGCAATAGTGACTCTCCTTACCAGAAAACAACTCTTGCTCGTAGGACCAGAAACTGCATGTGATTCAACTCCATTTCTGACTGGGAAACAAACACCAGCTCACCTTGCAAGAAAAACACTCTTCTTTTGAGAAAGGAGCACTATTCTACTCTACTGTGTTTCCTCTAGGGCCAGAATAGTGAGCTTACTCAGAACAAAAGAACTGTGCTTCCTACACACACGGGCCATATCTAGTTCAACTCTGCTTAGGAAACTGACAAGAACAGTCGCTTCTCTTCAGTCCAGTACACTGTACTTGCTGGGAACAGACGCGAGTGCTATTTGCACTGTGTATGGCAGTGGGAGCGCAATAGTGACTCTCCTTACCAGAAAACAACTCTTGCTTGTAGGAACAGAAACTGTATGGGATTCAACTCCATTTCTGACTGGGAAACAAAACACTAGCTCGCCTTAGAAGAAACACACTCCTGCTTTTGAGAAAAGAGCACTCCTTCTACTCCACTGTGTTTCCTATAGGGCTAGAACAGTGAGCATGCTCAGAACAAAAGAACTGTGCTTCCTACACACACCGGCCATATCTATTTCTACTCTGCTTAGGAAACTGACAAGAACAGTAGCTTCTCTTCAGTCCAGTATACTGTACATGCTGGGGAACAGACGCGAGTGCTATTTGCACTGTGTGGCAATGGGAGTGCAATAGTGACTCTCCTTACCAGAAAACAACTCTTGTTCGTAGGACCAGTAACTGCATGTGATTCAACCCCATTTCTGACTGGGAAACAAAACTAGCTCGCCTTATGAGAAACACACTCTGCTTTTGAGAAAAGACCACTCTTCTACTCTACTGTGTTTCCTTTAGGGCCAGAACAGTGAGCTTGCTGAGAACAAAAGAACTGTGCTTCCTACACAAACGGGCCATATCTAGTTCAACTCTGCTTAGGAAACTGACAAGAACAGTAGCTTCTCTTCAGTCCCAGTACACTGTACATGCTGGGAACAGACGCGAGTGCTATTTGCACTGTGTATGAAAATGGAACGCAATAGTGACTCTCCTTACCAGAAAACAACTCTTGCTCGTAGGACGAAAAACTGCGTGTGATTCAAGTCCATTTCTGACTGGGAAACATACACTAGCTCGCCTATGAGAAACACACTCTGCTTTTGAGAAAAGAGCACTCTTCTACTCTACTGTGTATCCTATAGGGCCAGAACAGTGAGCTTGCACAGAACAAAAGAACTGTGCTTCCTCCACACACGTGCCATATCTAGTTCATCTCTGCTTATATACTGACAAGAACAGTAGCTTCTCTTCAGTCCAGTACACTGTACATGCTGGGAAGAGACGCGAGTGCTATTTGCACTGTGTATGGCAATGGGAGCGCAATAGTGACTCTCCTTACCAGGAAACAACTCTTGCTCGTAGGAACAGAAACTGCATTTGATTCAACTCCATTCTGACTGGGAAACAAACACGAGCTCACCTTACAAGAAACACACTCTGCTTTTGAGAAAAGACCACTCATCTGCTCTACTGTGTTTCCTATAGGGCCAGAACAGTGAGGTTGCTCAGAACAAAACAACTGTGCTTCCTACAGACACGGGCCATATCTAGTTCAACTCTGCTTAGGAAACTGACAAGAACAGTAGCTTCTCTTCAGTCCAGTACACTGTACTTGCTGGGAACAGACGCGAGTGCTATTTGCACTGTGTATGGCAATGGGAGCGCAATAGTGGACTCTCCTTACAGAAAACAACTCTTGCTCATAGGACCAGAAACTGCATGTGATTCAACTCCGTTTCTGACTGGGAAACAAACACTAGCTCGCCTTACGAAAAACAAACTCTGCTTTTGAGAAAAGAGCACTCTTCTTCCTTCTACTCTCTACTGTGTTTCCTATAGCGCCAGAACAGTAAACTTGCTCAGAACAAAAGAAATGTGCTTCCTACACACAACGGGCCATATATCGTTCAACTCTGCTTAGGAAACTGACAAGTACAGTAGCTTCTCTTCAGTCCAGTACACTGTACTTGCTGGGAACAGACACGAGTGCTATTTGCACTATGTATGGCAATGGGAGCGCAATAGTGACTCTCCTTACCAGAAAACAACTCTTGCTCGTAGGACGAAAAACTGCGTGTGATTCAAGTCCATTTCTGACCGGGAAAACTTACACTAGCTCGCCTTATGAGAAACACACTCTGCTTTTGAGAAAAGAGCACTCTTCTACTCTACTGTGTATCCTATAGGGCCAGAACAGTGAGCTTGCACAGAACAAAAGAACTGTGCTTCCTCCACACACGGGCCATATCTAGTTCAACTCTGCTTAGGAAACTGACAAGAACAGTAGCTTCTCTTCAGTCCAGTACACTGTACATGCTGGGAACTGACGCGAGTGCTATTTGCACTGTGTATGGCAATGGGAGCGCAATAGTGACTCTCCTTACCAGAAAACAACTCTTGCTAGTAGGACCAGAAACTGTATGGGATTCAACTCCATTTCTGACTGGGAAACAAAACACTAGCTCACCTTACAAGAAACACACTCTGCTTTTAAGAAAAGACCACTCTTCTACTCTACTGTGTTTCCTATAGGGCCAGAACAGTGAGCTTGCTCAGAACAAAACGACTGTGCTTCCTACAGAAACGGGCCATATCTAGTTCAACTCTGCTTAGGAAACTGACAGGAACAGTAGCTTCTCTTCAGTCCAGTACACTGTACTTGCTGGGAACAGACGCGAGTGCTATTTGCACTGTGTATGGCAATGGGAGCGCAATAGTGACTCTCCTTACCAGAAAACAACTCTTGCTCGTAGGAACAGAAACTGCATGTTATTCAACTCCATTTCTGACTGGGAAACAAACACTAGCTCGCCTTACGAGAAACAAACTCTGCTTTTGAGAAAAGAGCACTCTTCTACTCTACTGTGTTTCCTATAGCGCCAGAACAGTGAGCTTGCTCAGAACAAAAGAACTGTGCTTCCTACACACACGGGCCATATCTAGTTCAACTCTGCTTAGGAAACTGACAAGAACAATAGCTTCTCTTCAGTCCAGTACACTGTACTTGCTGGGAACAGACGCGAGTGCTATTTGCACTGTGTATGGCAGTGGGAGCGCAATAGTGACTCTCCTTACCAGAAAACAACTCTTGCTTGTAGGAACAGAAACTGTATGGGATTCAACTCCATTTCTGACTGGGAAACAAACACTAGCTCGCCTTAAAAGAAACACACTCTGCTTTTGAGAAAAGACCACTCTTCTACTCTACTGTGTTTCCTATAGGGCCAGAACAGTGAGCTTGCTCAGAACAAAAGAACTGTGCTTCCTACACACACGGACCATATCGAGTTCAACTCTGCTTAGGAAACTGACAAGAACAGTATCTTCTCTTCAGTCCAGTACACTGTACATGCTGGGAACAGACTCGAGTGCTATTTGCACTGTGTATGGCAATGGGAGCGCAATAGTGACTCTCCTTACCAGAAAACAGCTCTTGCTCGTAGGACCAGAAACTGCATGTGATTCAACTCCATTTCTGACTGGGAAACAAACAGTAGCTCACCTTACGAGAAACCCACTCTGCTTTTGCGTGAAGAGCACTCTTCTACTCTACTGTGTTTCCTATAGGGCCAGAACAGTGAGCTTGCTCAGAACAAAAGAACTGTGCTTCCTACACACACGGGCCATATCTAGTTCAACTCTGCTTAGGAAACTGACAAGAACAGTAGCTTCTCTTCAGTCCAGTACACTTTACCTGCTGGGAACAGACGCGAGTGCTATTTGCACTGTGTATGGCAAGGGGAGCGCAATAGTTACTTTCCTTACCAGAAAACAACTCTTGCTCGTAAGACCAAAAACTGCATGTGAAACAACTCCATTTCTGACTGGGAAACAAACACTATCTCGCCTTAGAAGAAACACACTCTGCTTTTGAGAAAAGAGCACTCTTCTACTCTCCTGTGTTTCCTAAAGGGCCAGAACAGTGAGCTTGCTCAGAACAAAAGAACTGTGCTTCCTACACACACGGGCCATATCTAGTTCAACTCTGCTTAGGAAACTGACAAGAACAGTAGCTTCTCTTCAGTCCAGTACACTGTACATACTGGGAACAGAAGCGAGTGCTATTTGCACTGTGTATGGCAATGGGAGCGCAATAGTGACTCTCCTTACCAGAAAACAACTCTTGCTCGTAGGACAAAAAACTGCATGTGATTCAACTTTATTTCTGACCGGGAATCCAACACTAGCTTGCCTTATGAGAAACACACTCTGCTTTTGAGAAAAGAGCACTCTTCTACTCTACTGTGTTTCTTATAGGACCAGAACAGTGAGCTTGCTCAGAACAAAGAACTGTGCTTCCTACACACACGGGCCATATCTAGTTCAACTATGCTTAGGAAACTCTCAAGAACAGTAGCTTCTCTTCAGTCCAGTACACTGTACTTGCTGGGAACAGACGCGAGTGCTTTTTGCACTGTGTATGGCTATGGGAGCGCAATAGTGACTCTCCTTACCAGAAAACAACTCTTGCACGTAGGACCAAAAACTGCATGTGATTCAACTCCATTTCTGACTGGGAAACAAACACCAGCTCGCCTTAGAAGAAACACACTCTGCTTTTGAGAAAAGAGCACTCTTCTACTCTACTGTGTTTCCTATAGGGCCAGAACAGTGAGCTTGCTCAGAACAAAAGAACTGTGCTTCCTACACACACAGGCCATATCTAGTTCAACTCTGCTTAGGAAACTGACAAGAGCAGTAGCTTCTCTTCAGTCCAGTACACTGTACATGCTGGGAACAGTCGCGAGTGCTATTTGCACTGTGTATGGCAATGGGAGCGCAATAGTGACTCTCCTTACCAGAAAACAACTCTTGCTCATAGGACCAGAAAGTGCATGTGATTCAACTCCATTTCTGACTGGGAAACCAACACTAGCTTGCCTTGGAAGAAACACACTCTGCTTTTGAGGAAAGACCACTCTTCTACTCTACTGTGTTTCCTATAGGGCCAGAACAGTGAGCTTGCTCAGAACAAAAGAACTGTGCTTCCTACACACACGTGCCATATCAAGTTCAACTCAGGTTAGGAAACTGACAAGAACAGTAGCTTCTCTTCAGTCCAGTACACTGTACTTGCTGGGAAATGACGCGTGTGCTATTTTCACTGTGTATGTCAATGGGAGCGCAATAGTGACTCTCCTTACCAGAAAACAACTCTTGCTCGTAGGACCAGAAACTACATGTGATGCAACTCCATTTCTGACTGGGAAACAAACACTAGCTCGCCTTACGAGAAACACACTCTGCTTTTGAGAAAAGACCACTCTTCTACTCTACTGTGTTTCCTATAGTGACAGAACAGTGAGCTTTCTCAGAACAAAAGAACTGTGCTTCCAACACACGGGCCATATCTAGTTCAACTCTGTTTAGGAAACTGACAAGAACAGTAGCTTCTCTTCAGTCCAGTACACTGTGCTTGCCGGGAACAGACGCGAGTGCTATTTGCACTGTGTATGGCAATGGGAGTGCAATAGTGACTCTCCTTACCAGAAAACAACTCTTGCTCGTAGGACCAGAAACTGCATGTGATTCAACTCCATTTCTGACTGGGAAACAAACACTAGTTCAACTTAGAAGAAACACGCTCTGCTTTTGAGAAAAGACATCTCATCTTCTCTCCAGTGTTTCCTATAGGGCCAGAACAGTGAGCTTGCTCAGAACAAAAGAACTGTGCTTCCTGCACACACGGGCCATATCTAGTTCAACTCTGCTTAGGAAACTGACAAGAACAGTAGCTTCTCTTCAGTCCAGTACACTGTACTTGCTGGGAACAGACGCGAGTGCTATTTGCACTGTGTATGGCAATGGGAGCGCAATAGTGACTCTACTTATCAGAAAACAACTCTTGCTCGTAGAACCAAAAACTGCATGTGATTCAACTCCATTTCTGACTGGGAAACAAACACTAGCTCGCCTGAGCAGAAACACACTCTGCTTTTGAGAAAAGACCACTTTTCTACTCTACTGTGTTTCCTATAAAGACAGAATAGTGAGCTTGCTCAGAACAAAAGAACTGTGCTTCCTACACACACGGGCCATATCTAGTTCAACTCTGCTTAGGAAACTGACAAGAACAGTAGCTTCTCTTCAGTCCAGTACACTGTACTTGCTGGGAACATACGCGAGTGCTATTTGCACTGTGTATGGCAATGGGAGCGCAATAGTGACTCTCCTTACCAGAAAACAACTCTTGCTCATAGGACCAAAAACTGCATGTGATTCAACTCCATTTCTGACTGGGAAACAAACACCAGCTCGCCTTAGAAGAAACACACTCTGCTTTTGAGAAAAGACCACTCATCTGCTCTACTGTGTTTCCTAAAAGGCCAGAACAGTGAGCTTGCTCAGAACAAAAGAACTGTGCTTCCTACACACACGGGCCATATATAGTTCAACTCAGGTTAGGAAACTGACAAGAACAGTAGCTTCTCTTCAGTCCAGTACACTGTACTTGCTGGGAAATGACGCGAGTGCTATTTGCACTGTGTATGTCAATGGGAGCGCAATAGTGACTCTCCTTAGCAGAAAACAACTCCTGTTCGTAGGACCAGAAACTACATGTGATGCAACTCCATTTCTGACTGGGAAACAAACACTAGCTCGCCTTACGAGAAACACACTCTGCTTTTGAGAAAAGAGCACTCTTCTACTCTACTGTGTTTCCTATAGGACCAGAACAGTGAGCTTGCTCAGAACAAAAGAACTGTGCTTCCTGCACACACGGGCCATATCTAGTTCAACTCTGCTTAGGAAACTGACAAGAACAGTAGCTTCTCTTCAGTCCAGTACACTGTACTTGCTGGGAACAGACGCGAGTGCTATTTGCACTGTGTATGGCAATGGGAGCGCAATAGTGACTCTACTTATCAGAAAACAACTCTTGCTCGTAGAACCAAAAACTGCATGTGATTCAACTCCATTTCTGACTGGGAAACAAACACTAGCTCGCCTGAGCAGAAACACACTCTGCTTTTGAGAAAAGACCACTTTTCTACTCTACTGTGTTTCCTATAAAGACAGAATAGTGAGCTTGCTCAGAACAAAAGAACTGTGCTTCCTACACACACGGGCCATATCTAGTTCAACTCTGCTTAGGAAACTGACAAGAACAGTAGCTTCTCTTCAGTCCAGTACACTGTACTTGCTGGGAAATAACGCGAGTGCTATTTGCACTGTGTATGGCAATGGGAGCGCAATAGTGACTCTCCTTAACACAAAACAACTCTTGCTCGTAGGACCAAAAACTGCATGTGATTCAACTCCATTTCTGACTGGGAAACAAACACCAGCTCGCCTTAGAAGAAACACACTCTGCTTTGGAGAAAAGACCACTCATCTACTCTACTGTGTTACCTAAAAGGCCAGAACAGTGAGGTTGCTCAGAACAAAAGAACTGTGCTTCCTACACACACGGGCCATATATAGTTCAACTCAGGTTAGGAAACTGACAAGAACAGTAGCTTCTCTTCAGTCCAGTACACTGTACTTGCTGGGAAATGACGCGAGTGCTATTTTCACTGTGTATGTCAATGGGAGCACAATAGTGACTCTCCTTACCAGAAAACAACTCTTGCTCGTAGGACCAGAAACTACATGTGATGCAACTCCATTTCTGACTGGGAAACAAACACTAGCTCCCCTTACGAGAAACACACTCTGCTTTTGAGAAAAGACCACTCTTCTACTCTACTGTGTTTCCTATAGTGACAGAACAGTGAGCTTTCTCAGAACAAAAGAACTGTGCTTCCAACACAAGGGCCATATCTAGTTCAACTCTGCTTAGGAAACTGACAAGAACAGTAGCTTCTCTTCAGTCCAGTACACTGTACTTGCCAGGAACAGACGCGAGTGCTATTTGCACTGTGTATGGCAATGGGAGTGCAATAGTGACTCTCCTTACCAGAAAACAACTCTTGCTCGTAGGACCAGAAACTGCATGTCATTCAACTCCATTTCTGACTGGGAAACAAACACCAGCTCACCTTGTAAGAAAAACTCTCTTCTTTTGAGAAAGGAGCACTCTTCTACTCTACTGTGTTTCCACTAGGGCCAGAACAGTGAGCTTGCTCAGAACAAAACAACTGTGCTTCCTACACACATGGGCCGTATATCGTTCAACTCTGCTTAGGAAACTGACAAGAACAGTAGCTTCTCTTCAGTCCAGTACACTGTACTTGCTGGAAACAGACACGAGTGCTATTTGCACTGTGTATGGCAATGGGAGCGCAATAGTGACTCTCTTTACCAGAAAACAACTCTTGCTCGTTAAACCAGAAACTGTATGTGATTCAACTCCATTTCTGACTGGGAAACAAACACTAGTTCACCTTACAAGAAACACACTCTGCTTTTGAGAAAAGAGCACTCTTCTACTCTACTGTGTTTTCTAGAGGGCCAGAAGAGTGAGGTTGCTCAGAACAAAGAACTGTGCTTCCTACACACATGGGCCATATCTATTTCAACTCTGCTTAGGAAACTGACAAGAACAGTAGCTTCTCTTCATTCCAGTACACTGTACATGCTGGGAACAGACGCGAGTGCTATTTGCTCTGTGTATGGCAATGGGAGCGCAATAGTGACTCTCCTTACCAGAAAATAACTCTTGCTCGTAGGACGAAAAACTGCGTGTGATTCAACTCCATTTCTGACTGGGAAACAAACACTAGCTCGCCTTACGAGAAACACACTCTGCTTTTGAGAAAAGAGCACTCTTCTACTCTACTGTGTTTCCTATAGGGCCAGAACAGTGAGCTTGCACAGAACAAAAGAACTGTGCTTCCTACACACACGGGCCATATCTAGTTCAACTCTGCTTAGGAAACTGACAAGAACAGTAGCTTCTCTTCAGTCCAGTACACTGTACATGCTGGGAACAGACACGAGTGCTATTTGCACTGTGTATGGCAATGGGAGCGCTATAGTGACTCTCCTTACCAGAAAACAACTCTTGCTCGTAGGACCAGAAACTGCATGTGATTCAACACCATTTCTGACTGGGAAACAAACACTAGCTCACCTTACAAGAAACACACTATGCTTTTGAGAAAAGAGCACTCTTCTACTCTACTGTGTTTCCTATAGGGCCAGAACAGGGAGCTTGCTCAGAACAAAAGAACTGTGCTTCCTACACACACGGGCCATATCTATTTCAACTCTGCGTAGGAAACTGACAAGAACAGTAGCTTCTCTTCAGTCAAGTACACTGTACTTGCTGGGAACAGACGCAAGTGCTATTTGCACTATGTATGGCAATGGGAGCACAATAGTGACTCTCCTTACCAGAAAACAACTCTTGCTCGTAGGACCAAAAACTGCATGTGATTCAACTCCATTTCTGACTGGGAAACAAATACTAGCTCGCCTTAGAAGAAACACACTCTGCTTTTGAGAAAAGACCACTCTTCTACTCTACTGTGTATCCTATAGTGCCAGAACAGTGAGCTTGCTCAGAACAAAAGAACTGTGCTTCCTACACACATGGGCCATATATAGTTCAACTCTGCTTAGGAAACTGACAAGAACAGTAGCTTTTCTTCAGTCCAGTACACTGTACTTGCTGGGAACAGACGCGAGTTCTATTTGCACTATGTATGGCAATGGGAACGCAATAGTGACTCTCCTTACCAGAAAACAACTCTTGCTCGTAGGACGAAAAACTGCGTGTGATTCAAGTCCATTTCTGACTGGGAAACATACACTAGCTCGCCTTATGAGAAACACTCTCTGCTTTTGAGAAAAGAGCACTCTTCTACTCTACTGTGTATCCTATAGGGCCAGAACAGTGAGCTTGCACAGAACAAAAGAACTGTGCTTCCTCCACACACGTGCCATATCTAGTTCAACTCTGCTTAGGATACTGACAAGAACAGTAGCTTCTCTTCAGTCCAGTACACTGTACATGCTGGGAACAGACGCGAGTGCTATTTGCACTGTGTATGGCAATGGGAGCGCAATAGTGACTCTCCTTACCAGAAAACAACTCTTGCTCGTAGGACCAGAAACTGCATTTGATTCAACTCCATTTCTGACTGGGAAACAAACACGAGCTCAACTTTCAAGAAACACACTCTGCTTTTGAGAAAAGACCACTCATCTGCTCTACTGTGTTTCCTATAGGGCCAGAACAGTGAGGTTGCTCAGAACAAAACAACTGTGCTTCCTACAGACACGGGCCATATCTAGTTCAACTCTGCTTAGGAAACTGACAAGAACAGTAGCTTCTCTTCAGTCCAGTACACTGTACATGCTGGGAACAGACGCGAGTGCTATTTGCACTGTGTATGGCAATGGGAGCGCAATAGTGACTCTCCTTACCAGAAAACAACTCTTGCTCGTAGGACCAGAAACTGTATGGGATTCAACTCCATTTCTGACTGGGAAACAAACACTAGCTCACCTTACAAGAAACACACTCTGCTTTTGAGAAAAGAGCACTCTTCTACTCTACTGTGTTTCCTCTAGGGCCAGAACAGTGAGCTTGCTCAGAACAAAACAACTGTGCTTCCTACAGAAACGGGCCATATCTAGGTCAACTCTGCTTAGGAAACTGACAGGAACAGTAGCTTCTCTTCAGTCCAGTACACTGTACTTGCTGGGAACAGACGCGAGTGCTATTTGCACTGTGTATGGCAATGGGAGCGCAATAGTGACTCTCCTTACCAGAAAACAACTCTTGCTCGTAGGACCAGAAACTGCATGTGATTCAACTCCATTTCTGACTGGGAAACAAACACCAGCTCACCTTGCAAGAAAAACACTCTTCTTTTGAGAAAGGAGCACTATTCTACTCTACTGTGTTTCCTCTAGGGCCAGAATAGTGAGCTTACTCAGAACAAAAGAACTGTGCTTCCTACACACACGGGCCATATCTAGTTCAACTCTGCTTAGGAAACTGACAAGAACAGTCGCTTCTCTTCAGTCCAGTACACTGTACTTGCTGGGAACAGACGCGAGTGCTATTTGCACTGTGTATGGCAGTGGGAGCGCAATAGTGACTCTCCTTACCAGAAAACAACTCTTGCTTGTAGGAACAGAAACTGTATGGGATTCAACTCCATTTCTGACTGGGAAACAAACACTAGCTCGCCTTAGAAGAAACACACTCTGCTTTTGAGAAAAGAGCACTCTTCTACTCCACTGTGTTTCCTATAGGGCTAGAACAGTGAGCATGCTCAGAACAAAAGAACTGTGCTTCCTACACACACCGGCCATATCTATTTCTACTCTGCTTAGGAAACTGACAAGAACAGTAGCTTCTCTTCAGTCCAGTATACTGTACATGCTGGGAACAGACGCGAGTGCTATTTGCACTGTGTGGCAATGGGAGTGCAATAGTGACTCTCCTTACCAGAAAACAACTCTTGTTCGTAGGACCAGTAACTGCATGTGATTCAACCCCATTTCTGACTGGGAAACAAAACTAGCTCGCCTTATGAGAAACACACTCTGCTTTTGAGAAAAGACCACTCTTCTACTCTACTGTGTTTCCTTTAGGGCCAGAACAGTGAGCTTGCTGAGAACAAAAGAACTGTGCTTCCTACACAAACGGGCCATATCTAGTTCAACTCTGCTTAGGAAACTGACAAGAACAGTAGCTTCTCTTCAGTCCAGTACACTGTACATGCTGGGAACAGACGCGAGTGCTATTTGCACTGTGTATGAAAATGGAACGCAATAGTGACTCTCCTTACCAGAAAACAACTCTTGCTCGTAGGACGAAAAACTGCGTGTGATTCAAGTCCATTTCTGACTGGGAAACATACACTAGCTCGCCTTATGAGAAACACACTCTGCTTTTGAGAAAAGAGCACTCTTCTACTCTACTGTGTATCCTATAGGGCCAGAACAGTGAGCTTGCACAGAACAAAAGAACTGTGCTTCCTCCACACACGTGCCATATCTAGTTCAACTCTGCTTATATACTGACAAGAACAGTAGCTTCTCTTCAGTCCAGTACACTGTACATGCTGGGAAGAGACGCGAGTGCTATTTGCACTGTGTATGGCAATGGGAGCGCAATAGTGACTCTCCTTACCAGGAAACAACTCTTGCTCGTAGGAACAGAAACTGCATTTGATTCAACTCCATTTCTGACTGGGAAACAAACACGAGCTCACCTTACAAGAAACACACTCTGCTTTTGAGAAAAGACCACTCATCTGCTCTACTGTGTTTCCTATAGGGCCAGAACAGTGAGGTTGCTCAGAACAAAACAACTGTGCTTCCTACAGACACGGGCCATATCTAGTTCAACTCTGCTTAGGAAACTGACAAGAACAGTAGCTTCTCTTCAGTCCAGTACACTGTACTTGCTGGGAACAGACGCGAGTGCTATTTGCACTGTGTATGGCAATGGGAGCGCAATAGTGACTCTCCTTACCAGAAAACAACTCTTGCTCATAGGACCAGAAACTGCATGTGATTCAACTCCGTTTCTGACTGGGAAACAAACACTAGCTCGCCTTACGAAAAACAAACTCTGCTTTTGAGAAAAGAGCACTCTTCTACTCTACTGTGTTTCCTATAGCGCCAGAACAGTAAACTTGCTCAGAACAAAAGAAATGTGCTTCCTACACACACGGGCCATATATCGTTCAACTCTGCTTAGGAAACTGACAAGAACAGTAGCTTCTCTTCAGTCCAGTACACTGTACTTGCTGGGAACAGACACGAGTGCTATTTGCACTATGTATGGCAATGGGAGCGCAATAGTGACTCTCCTTACCAGAAAACAACTCTTGCTCGTAGGACGAAAAACTGCGTGTGATTCAAGTCCATTTCTGACCGGGAAAACTTACACTAGCTCGCCTTATGAGAAACACACTCTGCTTTTGAGAAAAGAGCACTCTTCTACTCTACTGTGTATCCTATAGGGCCAGAACAGTGAGCTTGCACAGAACAAAAGAACTGTGCTTCCTCCACACACGGGCCATATCTAGTTCAACTCTGCTTAGGAAACTGACAAGAACAGTAGCTTCTCTTCAGTCCAGTACACTGTACATGCTGGGAACTGACGCGAGTGCTATTTGCACTGTGTATGGCAATGGGAGCGCAATAGTGACTCTCCTTACCAGAAAACAACTCTTGCTAGTAGGACCAGAAACTGTATGGGATTCAACTCCATTTCTGACTGGGAAACAAAACACTAGCTCACCTTACAAGAAACACACTCTGCTTTTAAGAAAAGACCACTCTTCTACTCTACTGTGTTTCCTATAGGGCCAGAACAGTGAGCTTGCTCAGAACAAAACGACTGTGCTTCCTACAGAAACGGGCCATATCTAGTTCAACTCTGCTTAGGAAACTGACAGGAACAGTAGCTTCTCTTCAGTCCAGTACACTGTACTTGCTGGGAACAGACGCGAGTGCTATTTGCACTGTGTATGGCAATGGGAGCGCAATAGTGACTCTCCTTACCAGAAAACAACTCTTGCTCGTAGGAACAGAAACTGCATGTTATTCAACTCCATTTCTGACTGGGAAACAAACACTAGCTCGCCTTACGAGAAACAAACTCTGCTTTTGAGAAAAGAGCACTCTTCTACTCTACTGTGTTTCCTATAGCGCCAGAACATTGAGCTTGCTCAGAACAAAAGAACTGTGCTTCCTACACACACGGGCCATATCTAGTTCAACTCTGCTTAGGAAACTGACAAGAACAATAGCTTCTCTTCAGTCCAGTACACTGTACTTGCTGGGAACAGACGCGAGTGCTATTTGCACTGTGTATGGCAGTGGGAGCGCAATAGTGACTCTCCTTACCAGAAAACAACTCTTGCTTGTAGGAACAGAAACTGTATGGGATTCAACTCCATTTCTGACTGGGAAACAAACACTAGCTCGCCTTAGAAGAAACACACTCTGCTTTTGAGAAAAGAGCACTCTTCTACTCTACTGTGTTTCCTATAGGGCCAGAACAGTGAGCTTGCTCAGAAAAAAGAACTGTGCTTCCTACACACACGGGCCATATCTAGTTCAACTCTGCTTAGGAAACTGACAAGAACAGTAGATTCTCTTCAGTCCAATACACTGTACATGCTGGAAATAGACGCGAGTGCTATTTGCACTGTGTATGGCAATGGGAGCGCAATAGTTACTCTCCTTACCAGAACAACTCTTGCTCGTAGGACCAGAAACTGCATGTGATTCAACTCCATTTCTGACTGGGAAACAAACAATAGCTCACATTACGAGAAACACACTCTGCTTTTGAGAAAAGACCACTCTTCTACTCTACTGTGTTTCCTATAGAGCCAGAATAGTGAGCTTGCTCAGAACAAAAGAACTGTGCTTCCTACACACACGGGCCATATCTAGTTCAACTCTGCTTAGGAAACTGACAAGAACAGTAGTTTCTCTTCAGTCCAATACACTGTACTTGCTGGGAACAGACGTGAGTGCTATTTGCACTGTGTATGGCAATGGGAGCGCAATAGTGACTCTCCTTACCAGAAAACAACTCTTGCTCGTAGGACCAAAAACTGCGTGTGATTCAACTTTATTTCTGACTGGGAAACCAACACTAGCTCGCCTTACGAGAAACACACTCTGCTTTTGAGAAAAGAGCACTCTTCTACTCTACTGTGTTTCCTATAGGGCCAGAACAGTGAGCTTGCTCAGAACAAAAGAACTGTGCTTCCTACACACACGGGCCATATCTAGTTCAACTCTGCTTAGGAAACTGACGAGAACAGGAGCTTCTCTTCAGTCCAATACACTGTACTTGCTGGGAACATATGCGAGTGCTATTTGCACTGTGTATGGCAATGGGAGCACAATAGTGACTCTCCTTACCAGAAAACAACTCTTGCACGTAGGACCAAAAACTGCATGTGATTCAACTTTATTTCTGACTGGGAAACCAACACTAGCTCGCCTTCCGAGAAACACACTCTGCTCTTGAGAAAAGACCACTCTTCTACTCTACTGTGTTTCCTATAGGGCCAGAACAGTGAGCTTGCTCAGAAAAAAGAACTGTGCTTCCTACACACACGGGCCATATCTAGTTCAACTCTGCTTAGGAAACTGACAAGAACAGTAGCTTCTCTTCAGTCCAGTACACTGTACATGCTGGGTACAGACGCGAGTGCTATTTGCACTGTGTATGGCAATGGGAGCGCAATAGTGACTCTCCTTACCAGAAAACAACTCTTGCTCGTAGGACCAGAAACTGCATGTGATTCAACTCCATTTCTGACTGGGAAAGAAACACTAGCTCGCATTAGAAGAAACACTATCTGCTTTTGAGAAAAGAACACTCTTCTATTCTACTGTGTTTCCTATAGTGCCAGAACAGTGGGCTTGCTCAGAACAAAAGAACTGTGCTTCCTACACATACGGGCCATATCTAGTTCAACTCTGCTTAGGAAACTGACAAGAACAGTAGCTTCTCTTCCGTCCAGTACACTGTACTTGCTGGGAACAGACGCGAGTGCTATTTGCACTGTGTATGGCAATGGGAGCGCAATAGTGACATTCCTTACCAGAAAACAACTCTTGCTCGTAGGACAAAAAACTGTGTGTGATTCAACTGTTTTTCTGATTGGGATACCAACACTAGCTCGCCTTACGAGAAACACACTCTGCTTTTGAGAAAAGAGCACTCTTCTACTCCAGTGTTTCCTATAGGTCCAGAACAGTGAGCTTGCTCAGAACAAAAGATCTGTGCTTCCTACACACACGGGCCATATCGCGTTCAACTCTGCTTAGGAAACTGACAAGAACAGTCGCTTCTCTTCAGTCCAGTACACTGTACATGCTGGGAACAGACGTGAGTGCTATTTGCACTGTGTATGGCAATGGGAGCGCAATAGTGACTCTCCTTACCAGAAAACAACTCTTGCTCGTAGGGCCAAAAACTGCATGTGATTCAACTCCATTTCTGACTGGGAAACAAACACTAGTTCGCCTTACAAGAAACACACTCTGCTTTTGAGAAAAGAGCACTCTTCTACTCTACTGTGTTTCTATAGGGACAGAACAGTGAGCTTGCTCAGAACAAAAGAACTGTGCTTCCTACACACACGGGCCATATCGAGTTCAACTCTGCTTTGGAAACTGACGAGAACAGTCGCTTCTCTTCAGTGCAGTACACTGTACTTGCTGGGAACAGACGCGAGTGGTATTTGCACTGTGTATGGCAATGGGAGTGCAATAGTGACTCTCCTTACCAGAAAACAACTCTTGCTCGTAGGACCAAAAACTGCATGTGATTCAACTCCATTTTTGACTGGGAAACAAACAATAGCTCACCTTAGGAGAAACAGACTCTGCTTTTGAGAAAAGAGCACTCTTCTACTCTACTGTGTTTCCTATAGGGCCAGAACAGTGAGCTTGCTCAGAACTAAAGAACTGTGCTTCCTACACACACGGGCCATACCTAGTTCAACTCTGCTTAGGAAACTGACAAGAACAGTAGCTTCTCTTCAGTCCAGTACACTGTACATTCTGGGAGCAGACTTGAGTGCTATTTGCACTGTGTATGGCAATGGGAGCTCAATAGTGACTCTCCTTACCAGAAAACAACTCTTGCTCGTAGGACAAAAAACTGCGTGTGATTCAACTTTATTTATGACTGGGAAACCAACACTAGCTCACCTTATGAGAAACACACTCTGCTTTTGAGAAAAGACCACTCTTCTTCTCTACTGTGTTTCCTATAGGGACAGAACAGTGAGCTTGCTCAGAACAAAAGAACTGTGCTTTCTACACACATGGGCCATATCTAGTTCAACTCTGCTTAGGAAACTGACAAGAACAGTAGCTTCTCTTCAGCCCAGTACACTGTACTTGCTGGGAACATACGCGAGTGCTATTTGCACTGTGTATGGCAATGGAAGCACAATAGTGATTCTCCTTACCGAAAACAACTCTTGCTCCTAGGACCAAAAACTGCATGTGATTCAACTCCATTTCTGACTGGGAAACAAACACTAGCTCGCCTTAGAAGAAACACACTCTGCTTTTGAGAAAAGACCACTCATGTACTCTACTGTGTTTCCTAAAGGGCCAGAACAGTGAGCTTGCTCAGAACAAAAGAACTGTGCTTCCTACACACACGGGCCATATCTAGTTCAACTCTGCTTAGGAAACTGACAAGAACAGTAGCTTCTCTTCAGTCCAGTACACTGTACTTGCTGGGAACAGACGCGAGTGCTATTTGCACTGTGTATGGCAATGGGAGCGCAATAGTGACTCTCCTTACCAGAAAACAACTCTTGCTCATAGGACCAAAAACTGCATGTGATTCAACTCCATTTCTGACTGGGAAACAAACACCAGCTCACCTTAGAAGAAACACACTCTGCTTTTGAGAAAAGACCACTCTTCTAATCTCCTTTGTTTCCTATAGGGCCAGAACAGTGAGCTTGCTCAGAACAAAAGAACTGTGCTTCCTACACACACGGGCCATATCTAGTTCAACTCTGCTTAGGAAACTGACAAGAGCAGTAGCTTCTCTTCAGTCCAGTATACTGTACATGCTGGGAACAGTCGCGAGTGCTATTTGCACTGTGTATGGCAATGGGAGCACAATAGTGACTCTCCTTACCAGAAAACAACTCTTGCTCCTAGGACCAGAAAGTGCATGTGATTCAACTCCATTTCTGACTGGGAAACCAACACTAGCTCGCGTTGGAAGAAAAACACTCTGCTTTTGAGGAAAGACCACTCTTCTACTCTACTGTGTTTCCTATAGGGCCAGAACAGTGAGCTTGCTCAGAACAAATGAACTGTGCTTCCTACACACACGGGCCATATCCAGTTCAACTCTGCTTAGGAAACTGACAAGAACAGTAGATTCTCTTCAGTCCAGTACACTGTACATGCTGGGAACAGAAGCGAGTGCTATTTGCACTGTGTATGGCAATGGGAGCGCAATTGTGACTCTCCTACCAAAAAACAACTCTTGCTCGTAGGACAAAAAACTGCATGTGATTCAACTTTATTTCTGACTGGGAATCCAACATTAGCTCGCCTTAAGAGAAACACACTCTGCTTTTGAGAAAAGAGCACTCTTCTACTCTACTGTGTTTCCTATAAAACCAGAACAGTGAGCTTGCTCAGAACAAAGAACTGTGCTTCCTACACACACGGGCCATATCTAGTTCAACTCTGCTTAGGAAACTCTCAAGAACAGTAGCTTCTCTTCAGTCCAGTACACTGTACTTGCTGGGAACAGACGCGAGTGCTATTTGCACTGTGTATGGCAATGGGAGCGCAATAGTGACTCTCCTTACCAGAAAACAACTCTTGCTTGTAGGCCCAAAAACTGCATGTGATTCAACTCCATTTCTGACTGGGAAACAAAAACTAGTTCGCCTTAGAAGAAACACACTCTGCTTTTGAGAAAAGAGCACTCTTCTACTCTACTGTGTTTTCTATAGGGCCAAAACAGTGAGCTTGCTCAGAACAAAAGAACTGTGCTTCCTACAAACACGGGCCATATTTAGTTCAACTCTGCTTAGGAAACTGACAAGAACAGTAGCTGATCTTCTGTCCAGTACACTGTACTTGCTGGGAACAGACGCGAGTGCTATTTGCACTGTGTACGGCAATGGGAGCACAATAGTGACTCTTCTTACCAGAAAACAACTCTTGCTCCTAGGACCAGAAACTGCATGTGATTCAGCTCCATTTTGGACTGGGAAACAAACGCTAGCTCGCCTGACATGAAACACACTCAGTTTTTTAGAAAAAAGCACTCTTCTACACTACAGTGTTTCCTATAGGGCCAGAACAGTGAGCTTTCTCAGAACAAAAGAACTGTGCTTCCTACACACACGGGCCATATCTAGTTCAACTCTGCTTTGGAAACTGACGAGAACAGTAGCTCTTCTTCAGTCCAATACACTGTACTTGCTGGGAACAGACGCGAGTGCTATTTTTACTGTGTATGGCAATGGGAGCGCAATAGTGACTCTTTTTACCAGAAAACAACTCTTGCTCGTAGGACCAAAAACTGCATTTGATTCACCTCCATTTAGGACTGGGAAACAAACGATAGCTAGACTTACAAGAAACACACTCTGCTTATGAGAAAAGAGCACTCCTCTACTCTACTGTGTTTCCTATAGGGCCAGAAGAGTGAGCTTGCTCAGAACAAAAGAACTGTGCTTCCTACACACACGGGCCATATCTAGTTCAACTCCGCTTAGGAAACTGACAAGAACAGTAGCTTCTCTTCAGTCCAGTACACTGTACTTGCTGGGAACAGACGCGAGTGCTATTTGCACTGTGTATGGCAATGGGAGCGCAATAGTGACTCTCCTTACCAGAAAACAACTCTTGCTCGTAGGACCAAAAACTGCGTGTGATTCAACTTTATTTCTGACTGGGAAACCAAGACTAGCTCGCCTTATGAGAAACACACTCTGCTTTTGAGAAAAGAGCACTCTTCTACTCTACTGTGTTTCCTATATTGCCTGAACAGTGAGCTTGCTCAGAACAAAAGAACTGTGCTTCCTACACACACGGGCCATATCGAGTTCAACTCTGCTTAGGAAACTGACAAGAACAGTAGCTTCTCTTCAGTCCAGTACACTGTACTTGCTGGGAACAGACGCGAGTGCTATTTGCACTATGTATGGCAATGGGAGCGCAATAGTGACTCTCCTTACCAGAAAACAACTCTTGCTCGTAGGACCAAAAACTGCATGTGATTCAACTCCATTTCTGACTGGGAAACAAACACTAGCTCGCCTTAAAAGAAACACACTCTGCTTTTGAGAAAAGACCACTCTTCTACTCTACTGTGTTTCCTATAAGGACAGAACAGTGAGCTTGCTCAGAACAAAAGAACTGTGCTTCCTACACACACGGGCCATATCGAGTTCAACTCTGCTTTGGAAACTGATGAGAACAGTCGCTTCTCTTCAGTCCAGTACACTGTACTTGCTCTGAACATATGCGAGTGCTATTTGCACTGTGTATGGCAATGGGAGCGCAATAGTGACTCTCCTTACCAGAAAACAACTCTTGATCGTAGGACCAAAAACTGCATGTGATTCAACTCCATTTCTGACTGGGAAACAAACACTAGTTCGCCTTATGAGAAACACACTCTGCTTTTGAGAAAAGAGCACTCTTCTACTCTACTGTGTTTCCTATAGGGCCAGAACACTGAGCTTGCTCAGAACAAAAGAACTGTGCTTCCTACACACACGGGCCATATCGAGTTAAAATCTGCTTAGGAAACTGACATGAACAGTAGCTTCTCTTCAGTCCAGGACACTGTACTTGCTGGGAACAGACGAGAGTGCTATTTGCACTGTGTATGGCAATGGGAGCGCAATAGTGACTCTCCTTACCAGAAAACAACTCTTGCTCGTAGGACCAAAAACTGCATGTGATTCAACTCCATTTCTGACTGGGAAACAAACACTAGCTCGCCTTACAAGAAACACACTCTGCTTTTGAGAAAAGAGCACTCTTCTACTCTACTGTGTTTCCTATAGGGCCAGAACAGTGAGCTTGCTCAGAACAAAAGAACTGTGCTTCCTACACACACGGGCTATATCGAGTTCAACTCTGCTTTGGAAACTGACGAGAACAGTAGCTTCTCTTCAGTCCAGTACACTGTACTTGCTGAGAACAGACGCAAGTGCTATTTGCACTGTGTATGGCAATGGGAGCGCAATAGTGACTCTCCTTACCAGAAAACAACTCTTGCTCGTAGTTCCAAAAACTGCATGTGATTCAACTCCATTTCTGACTGGGAAAAAAACACCAGCTCGCCTTAGAAGAGACACACTCTGCTTTTGAGAAAAGAGCTCTCTATTACTCTACTGTGTTTCCTATAGGGACAGAACAGTGAGCTTGCTCAGAACAAAAGAACTGTGCTTCCTACACACACGGGCCATATCTAGTTCAACTCTGCTTAGGAAATTGACAAGAACAGTAGCTTCTCTTCAGTCCAGTACACTGTACTTGCTGGGAACAGACGCGAGTGCTATTTGCACTGTGTATGGCAATGGGAGCGCAATAGTGACTCTCCTTACCAGAAAACAACTCTTGCTCGTAGAACGAAAAACTGCATGTGATTCAACTCCATTTCTGACTGGGAAACAAATACTAGCTCGCCTTAGAAGAAACACACTCTGCTTTTGAGAAAAGACCACTCTATACTCTACTGTGTTTCCTATAGGGACAGAACAGTGAGCTTGCTCAGAACAAATAACTGTGCTTCCTACACACACGGGCCATATCTAGTTCAACTCTGCTTAGGAAACTTACAAGAACTGTAGCTTCTCTTCAGTCCAGTACACTGTACTTGCTGGGAACAGACGCGAGTGCTATTTGCACTGTCTATGGCAATGGGAGCGCAATAGTGACTCTCCTTACCAGAAAACAACTCTTGCTCGTAGGACCAAAAACTGCATGTGATTCAACTCCATTTCTGACTGGGAAACAAATACTAGCTCGCCTTAGAAGAAACACACTCTGCCTTTGAGAAAAGACCACTCTATACTCTACTGTGTTTCCTATAGGGACAGAACAGTGAGCTTGCTCAGAACAAAAGAACTGTGCTTCCTACACACACGGCCATATCTAGTTCAACTCTGCTTAGGAAACGGACAAGAACAGTAGCTTCTCTTCAGTCCAGTACACTGTACTTGCTGGGAACAGACGCGAGTGCTATTTGCACTGTGTATGGCAATGGGAGCGCAATAGTGACTCTCCTTACCAGAAAACAACTCTTGCTCGTAGGACCAAAAACTGCATGTGAAACAACTCCATTTCTGACTGGTAAACAAACACTAGCTCGCCTTATAAGAAACACACTCTGCTTTTGAGAAAAGACCACTCTTCTACTCTACTGTGTTTCCTATAGGGACAGAACAGTGAGCTTGCTCAGAACAAAAGAACTGTGCTTCCTACAAACACGGGCCATATTTAGTTGAACTCTGTTTAGGAATCTGACAAGAACAGTCGCTTCTCTTCAGTCCAGTACACTGTACTTGCTGGGAACATACGCCAGTGCTATTTGCACTGTGTATGGCAATGGGAGCGCAATAGTGACTCTCCTTACCAGAAAACAACTCTTGATCGTAGGACCAGAAACTGCATGTGATTCAACTCCATTTCTGACTGGGAAACAAACACTAGTTCGCCTTACGAGAAACACACTCTGCTTTTGAGAAAAGACCACTCTTATACTCTACTGTGTTTCCTATAGGGCCAGAACACTGAGCTTGCTCAGAACAAAAGAACTGTGCTTCCTACACACACGGGCCATATGTAGTTCAACTCTGATTAGGAAACTGACAAGAGCAGTAGCTTCTCTTCAGTCCAGTACACTGTACATGCTGGGAACTGTCGCGAGTGCTATTTGCACTGTGTATGGCAATGGGAGCGCAATAGTGACTCTCCTTACCAGAAAACTACTCTTGCTCGTAGGACCAAAAACTGCATGTGATTCAACTCCATTTCTGACTGGGAAGCAAACACTAGCTCGCCTTAAAAGAAACACACTCTGCTTTTGAGAAAAGAGCACTCTTCTACTCTACTGTGTTCCTTAAAGAGCCAGAACAGTGAGCTTGCTCAGAACAAAAGAACTGTGCTTCCTACACACAGGGGCCCTATCGAGTTCAACTCTGCTTAGGAAACTGACAAGAACAGTCGCTTTTTTCAGTCCTGTACACTGTACTTGCTGGGAACAGACGCGAGTGCTATTTGCACTGTGTATGGCAATGGGAGCACAATAGTGACTCTCCTTACCAGAAAACAACTCTTGCTCGTAGGACAAAAAACTGCATGTGATTCAACTTTATTTCTGACTGGGAAACCAACACTACCTCGCCTTACGAAAAACACACTCTGCTTTTGAGAAAAGAGCACTCTTCTACTCTACTGTGTTTCCTATAGGGCCAGAACAGTGAGCTTGCTCAGAACAAAAGAACTGTGCTTCCTACACACACGGGCCATATCGAGTTAAAATCTGCTTAGGAAACTGACATGAACAGTAGCTTCTCTTCAGTCCAGGACACTGTACTTGCTGGGAACAGACGAGAGTGCTATTTGCACTGTGTATGGCAATGGGAGCGCAATAGTGACTCTCCTTACCAGAAAACAACTCTTGCTCGTAGGACCAAAAACTGCATGTGATTCAACTCCATTTCTGACTGGGAAACAAACACTAGCTCGCCTTACAAGAAACACACTCTGCTTTTGAGAAAAGAGCACTCTTCTACTCTACTGTGTTTCCTATAGGGCCAGAACAGTGAGCTTGCTCAGAACAAAAGAACTGTGCTTCCTACACACACGGGCTATATCGAGTTCAACTCTGCTTTGGAAACTGACGAGAACAGTAGCTTCTCTTCAGTCCAGTACACTGTACTTGCTGAGAACAGACGCAAGTGCTATTTGCACTGTGTATGGCAATGGGAGCGCAATAGTGACTCTCCTTACCAGAAAACAACTCTTGCTCGTAGTTCCAAAAACTGCATGTGATTCAACTCCATTTCTGACTGGGAAAAAAACACCAGCTCGCCTTAGAAGAGACACACTCTGCTTTTGAGAAAAGAGCTCTCTATTACTCTACTGTGTTTCCTATAGGGACAGAACAGTGAGCTTGCTCAGAACAAAAGAACTGTGCTTCCTACACACACGGGCCATATCTAGTTCAACTCTGCTTAGGAAATTGACAAGAACAGTAGCTTCTCTTCAGTCCAGTACACTGTACTTGCTGGGAACAGACGCGAGTGCTATTTGCACTGTGTATGGCAATGGGAGCGCAATAGTGACTCTCCTTACCAGAAAACAACTCTTGCTCGTAGAACGAAAAACTGCATGTGATTCAACTCCATTTCTGACTGGGAAACAAATACTAGCTCGCCTTAGAAGAAACACACTCTGCTTTTGAGAAAAGACCACTCTATACTCTACTGTGTTTCCTATAGGGACAGAACAGTGAGCTTGCTCAGAACAAATAACTGTGCTTCCTACACACACGGGCCATATCTAGTTCAACTCTGCTTAGGAAACTTACAAGAACTGTAGCTTCTCTTCAGTCCAGTACACTGTACTTGCTGGGAACAGACGCGAGTGCTATTTGCACTGTCTATGGCAATGGGAGCGCAATAGTGACTCTCCTTACCAGAAAACACCTTTTGCTCGTAGGACCAAAAACTGCATGTGATTCAACTCCATTTCTGACTGGGAAACAAATACTAGCTCGCCTTAGAAGAAACACACTCTGCCTTTGAGAAAAGACCACTCTATACTCTACTGTGTTTCCTATAGGGACAGAACAGTGAGCTTGCTCAGAAGAAAAGAACTGTGCTTCCTACACACACGGCCATATCTAGTTCAACTCTGCTTAGGAAACGGACAAGAACAGTAGCTTCTCTTCAGTCCAGTACACTGTACTTGCTGGGAACAGACGCGAGTGCTATTTGCACTGTGTATGGCAATGGGAGCGCAATAGTGACTCTCCTTACCAGAAAACAACTCTTGCTCGTAGGACCAAAAACTGCATGTGAAACAACTCCATTTCTGACTGGTAAACAAACACTAGCTCGCCTTATAAGAAACACACTCTGCTTTTGAGAAAAGACCACTCTTCTACTCTACTGTGTTTCCTATAGGGACAGAACAGTGAGCTCGCTCAGAACAAAAGAACTGTGCTTCCTACAAACACGGGCCATATTTAGTTGAACTCTGTTTAGGAATCTGACAAGAACAGTCGCTTCTCTTCAGTCCAGTACACTGTACATGCTGGGAACAGTCGCGTGTGCTATTTGCACTGTGTATGGCAATGGGAGCGCAATAGTGACTCTCCTTACCAGAAAACTACTCTTGCTCGTAGGACCAAAAACTGCATGTGATTCAACTCCATTTCTGACTGGGAAGCAAACACTAGCTCGCCTTAAAAGAAACACACTCTGCTTTTGAGAAAAGAGCACTCTTCTACTCTACTGTGTTCCTTAAAGAGCCAGAACAGTGAGCTTGCTCAGAACAAAAGAACTGTGCTTCCTACACACAGGGGCCCTATCGAGTTCAACTCTGCTTAGGAAACTGACAAGAACAGTCGCTTTTTTCAGTCCTGTACACTGTACTTGCTGGGAACAGACGCGAGTGCTATTTGCACTGTGTATGGCAATGGGAGCACAATAGTGACTCTCCTTACCAGAAAACAACTCTTGCTCGTAGGACAAAAAACTGCATGTGATTCAACTTTATTTCTGACTGGGAAACCAACACTACCTCGCCTTACGAAAAACACACTCTGCTTTTGAGAAAAGAGCACTCTTCTACTCTACTGTGTTTCCTATAGGGCCAGAACAGTGAGCTTGCTCAGAACAAAAGAACTGTGCTTCCTACACACACGGGACATATCTAGTTCAACTCCGCTTAGGAAACTGACAAGAACAGTAGCTTCTCTTAAGTCCAGTACACTGTACTTGCTGGGAACAGACGCGAGTGCTATTTCCACTGTGTATGGCAATGGGAGCGCAATAGTGACTCTCCTTACCAGAAAACAACTCTTGCTCGTAGGACCAAAAACTGTGTGAGATTCAACTTTATTTCTGACTGGGAAACTAATACTAGCTCGCCTTATGAGAAACACACTCTGCTTTTGAGAAAAGAGCACTCCTCTACTCTACTGTGTTTCCTATATTGCCAGAAGAGTGAGCTTGCTCAGAACAAAAGAACTGTGCTTCCTACACACACGGGCCATATCTAGTTCAACTCTGCTTAGGAAACTGACAAGAACAGTAGCTTCTCTTCAGTCCATTACACTGTACTTGCTGGGAACAGACGCGAGTGCTATTTGCACTGTGTATGGCAATGGGAGCGCAATAGTGACTCTCCTTACCAGAAAACAACTCTTGCTCGTAGGACCAAAAACTGCATGTGATTCAACTCCATTTCTGACTGGGAAGCAAACACTAGCTCGCCTTAAAAGAAACACACTCTGCTTTTGAGAAAAGACCACTCTTCTACTCTACTGTATTTCCTATAGGGCCAGAACAGTGAGCTTGCTCAGAACAAAAGAACTGTGCTTCCTACACACACGGGCCATATCGAGTTCAATTCTGCTTAGGAAACTGACAAGAACAGTAGCTTCTCTTCAGTCCAGTACACTGTACTTGCTGGGAACATACGCGAGTGCTATTTGCACTATGTATGGCAATGGGAGCGCAATAGTGACTCTCCTTACCAGAAAACAACTCTTGCTCGTAGGACCAGAAACTGCATGTGATTCAACTCCATTTCTGACTGGGAAGCAAACACTAGCTCGCCTTAAAAGAAACACACTCTGCTTTTGAGAAAAGACCACTCTTCTACTCTACTGTGTTTCCTATAGGGCCAGAACAGTGAGCTTGCTCAGAACAAAAGAACTGTGCTTCCTACACACACGGACCATATCGAGTTCAACTCTGCTTAGGAAACTGACAAGAACAGTATCTTCTCTTCAGTCCAGTACACTGTACATGCTGGGAACAGACTCGAGTGCTATTTGTACTGTGTATGGCAATGGGAGCGCAATAGTGACTCTCCTTACCAGAAAACAGCTCTTGCTCGTAGGACCAGAAACTGCATGTGATTCAACTCCATTTCTGACTGGGAAACAAACAGTAGCTCACCTTACGAGAAACCCACTCTGCTTTTGCGAGAAGAGCACTCTTCTACTCTACTGTGTTTCCTATAGGGCCAGAACAGTGAGCTTGCTCAGAACAAAAGAACTGTGCTTCCTACACACACGGGCCATATCTAGTTCAACTCTGCTTAGGAAACTGACAAGAACAGTAGCTTCTCTTCAGTCCAGTACACTTTACCTGCTGGGAACAGACGCGAGTGCTATTTGCACTGTGTATGGCAAGGGGAGCGCAATAGTTACTTTCCTTACCAGAAAACAACTCTTGCTCGTAAGACCAAAAACTGCATGTGAAACAACTCCATTTCTGACTGGGAAACAAACACTATCTCGCCTTAGAAGAAACACACTCTGCTTTTGAGAAAAGAGCACTCTTCTACTCTCCTGTGTTTCCTAAAGGGCCAGAACAGTGAGCTTGCTCAGAACAAAAGAACTGTGCTTCCTACACACACGGGCCATATCTAGTTCAACTATGCTTAGGAAACTCTCAAGAACAGTAGCTTCTCTTCAGTCCAGTACACTGTACTTGCTGGGAACAGACGCGAGTGCTTTTTGCACTGTGTATGGCTATGGGAGCGCAATAGTGACTCTCCTTACCAGAAAACAACTCTTGCACGTAGGACCAAAAACTGCATGTGATTCAACTCCATTTCTGACTGGGAAACAAACACCAGCTCGCCTTAGAAGAAACACACTCTGCTTTTGAGAAAAGAGCACTCTTCTACTCTACTGTGTTTCCTATAGGGCCAGAACAGTGAGCTTGCTCAGAACAAAAGAACTGTGCTTCCTACACACACAGGCCATATCTAGTTTAACTCTGCTTAGGAAACTGACAAGAGCAGTAGCTTCTCTTCAGTCCAGTACACTGTACATGCTGGGAACAGTCGCGAGTGCTATTTGCACTGTGTATGGCAATGGGAGCGCAATAGTGACTCTCCTTACCAGAAAACAACTCTTGCTCATAGTACCAGAAAGTGCATGTGATTCAACTCCATTTCTGACTGGGAAACCAACACTAGCTTGCCTTGGAAGAAACACACTCTGCTTTTGAGGAAAGACCACTCTTCTACTCTACTGTGTTTCCTATAGGGCCAGAACAGTGAGCTTGCTCAGAACAAAAGAACTGTGCTTCCTACACACACGTGCCATATCAAGTTCAACTCAGGTTAGGAAACTGACAAGAACAGTAGCTTCTCTTCAGTCCAGTACACTGTACTTGCTGGGAAATGACGCGTGTGCTATTTTCACTGTGTATGTCAATGGGAGCGCAATAGTGACTCTCCTTACCAGAAAACAACTCTTGCTCGTAGGACCAGAAACTACATGTGATGCAACTCCATTTCTGACTGGGAAACAAACACTAGCTCGCCTTACGAGAAACACACTCTGCTTTTGAGAAAAGACCACTCTTCTACTCTACTGTGTTTCCTATAGTGACAGAACAGTGAGCTTTCTCAGAACAAAAGAACTGTGCTTCCAACACACGGGCCATATCTAGTTCAACTCTGCTTAGGAAACTGACAAGAACAGTAGCTTCTCTTCAGTCCAGTACACTGTGCTTGCCGGGAACAGACGCGAGTGCTATTTGCACTGTGTATGGCAATGGGAGTGCAATAGTGACTCTCCTTACCAGAAAACAACTCTTGCTCGTAGGACCAGAAACTGCATGTGATTCAACTCCATTTCTGACTGGGAAACAAACACTAGTTCAACTTAGAAGAAACACGCTCTGCTTTTGAGAAAAGACATCTCATCTTCTCTCCAGTGTTTCCTATAGGGCCAGAACAGTGAGCTTGCTCAGAACAAAAGAACTGTGCTTCCTACACACACGGGCCATATCTAGTTCAACTCTGCTTAGGAAACTGACAAGAACAGTAGCTTTTCTTCAGTCCAGTACACTGTACTTGCTGGGAACAGACGCGAGTGCTATTTGCACTGTGTATGGCAATGGGAGCGCAATAGTGACTCTACTTATCAGAAAACAACTCTTGCTCGTAGAACCAAAAACTGCATGTGATTCAACTCCATTTCTGACTGGGAAACAAACACTAGCTCGCCTTAGCAGAAACACACTCTGCTTTTTAGAAAAGACCACTTTTCTACTCTACTGTGTTTCCTATAAAGACAGAACAGTGAGCTTGCTCAGAACAAAAGAACTGTGCTTCCTACACACACGGGCCATATCTAGTTCAACTCTGCTTAGGAAACTGACAAGAACAGTAGCTTCTCTTCAGTCCAGTACACTGTACTTGCTGGGAACAGACGCGAGTGCTATTTGCACTGTGTATGGCAATGGGAGCGCAATAGTGACTCTACTTATCAGAAAACAACTCTTGCTCGTAGAACCAAAAACTGCATGTGATTCAACTCCATTTCTGACTGGGAAACAAACACTAGCTCGCCTGAGCAGAAACACACTCTGCTTTTGAGAAAAGACCACTTTTCTACTCTACTGTGTTTCCTATAAAGACAGAATAGTGAGCTTGCTCAGAACAAAAGAACTGTGCTTCCTACACACACGGGCCATATCTAGTTCAACTCTGCTTAGGAAACTGACAAGAACAGTAGCTTCTCTTCAGTCCAGTACACTGTACTTGCTGGGAAATGACGCGAGTGCTATTTGCACTGTGTATGGCAATGGGAGCGCAATAGTGACTCTCCTTAACAGAAAACAACTCTTGCTCGTAGGACCAAAAACTGCATGTGATTCAACTCCATTTCTGACTGGGAAACAAACACCAGCTCGCCTTAGAAGAAACACACTCTGCTTTTGAGAAAAGACCACTCATCTACTCTACTGTGTTACATAAAAGGCCAGAACAGTGAGGTTGCTCAGAACAAAAGAACTGTGCTTCCTACACACACGGGCCATATATAGTTCAACTCAGGTTAGGAAACTGACAAGAACAGTAGCTTCTCTTCAGTCCAGTACACTGTACTTGCTGGGAAATGACGCGAGTGCTATTTTCACTGTGTATGTCAATGGGAGCACAATAGTGACTCTCCTTACCAGAAAACAACTCTTGCTCGTTGGACCAGAAACTACATGTGATGCAACTCCATTTCTGACTGGGAAACAAACACTAGCTCGCCTTACGAGAAACACACTCTGCTTTTGAGAAAAGACCACTCTTCTACTCTACTGTGTTTCCTATAGTGACAGAACAGTGAGCTTTCTCAGAACAAAAGAACTGTGCTTCCAACACAAGGGCCATATCTAGTTCAACTCTGCTTAGGAAACTGACAAGAACAGTAGCTTCTCTTCAGTCCAGTACACTGTACTTGCCAGGAACAGACGCGAGTGCTATTTGCACTGTGTATGGCAATGGGAGTGCAATAGTGACTCTCCTTACCAGAAAACAACTCTTGCTCGTAGGACCAGAAACTGCATGTCATTCAACTCCATTTCTGACAGGGAAACAAACACCAGCTCACCTTGTAAGAAAAACTCTCTTCTTTTGAGAAAGGAGCACTCTTCTACTCTACTGTGTTTCCACTAGGGCCAGAACAGTGAGCTTGCTCAGAACAAAACAACTGTGCTTCCTACACACATGGGCCGTATATCGTTCAACTCTGCTTAGGAAACTGACAAGAACAGTAGCGTCTCTTCAGTCCAGTACACTGTACTTGCTGGAAACAGACACGAGTGCTATTTGCACTGTGTATGGCAATGGGAGCGCAATAGTGACTCTCTTTACCAGAAAACAACTCTTGCTCGTTGGACCAGAAACTGTATGTGATTCAACTCCATTTCTGACTGGGAAACAAACACTAGTTCACCTTACAAGAAACACACTCTGCTTTTGAGAAAAGAGCACTCTTCTACTCTACTGTGTTTTCTAGAGGGCCAGAAGAGTGAGGTTGCTCAGAACAAAGAACTGTGCTTCCTACAAACATGGGCCATATCTATTTCAACTCTGCTTAGGAAACTGACAAGAACAGTAGCTTCTCTTCATTCCAGTACACTGTACATGCTGGGAACAGACGCGAGTGCTATTTGCTCTGTGTATGGCAATGGGAGCGCAATAGTGACTCTCCTTACCAGAAAATAACTCTTGCTCGTAGGACGAAAAACTGCGTGTGATTCAACTCCATTTCTGACTGGGAAACAAACACTAGCTCGCCTTACGAGAAACACACTCTGCTTTTGAGAAAAGAGCGCTCTTCTACTCTACTGTATTTCCTATAGGGCCAGAACAGTGAGCTTGCACAGAACAAAAGAACTGTGCTTCCTACACACACGGGCCATATCTAGTTCAACTCTGCTTAGGAAACTGACAAGAACAGTAGCTTCTCTTCAGTCCAGTACACTGTACATGCTGGGAACAGACACGAGTGCTATTTGCACTGTGTATGGCAATGGGAGCGCTATAGTGACTCTCCTTACCAGAAAACAACTCTTGCTCGTAGGACCAGAAACTGCATGTGATTCAACACCATTTCTGACTGGGAAACAAACACTAGCTCACCTTACAAGAAACACACTATGCTTTTGAGAAAAGAGCACTCTTCTACTCTACTGTGTTTCCTATAGGGCCAGAACAGGGAGCTTGCTCAGAACAAAAGAACTGTGCTTCCTACACACACGGGCCATATCTATTTCAACTCTGCGTAGGAAACTGACAAGAACAGTAGCTTCTCTTCAGTCAAGTACACTGTACTTGCTGGGAACAGACGCAAGTGCTATTTGCACTATGTATGGCAATGGGAGCGCAATAGTGACTCTCCTTACCAGAAAACAACTCTTGCTCGTAGGACCAAAAACTGCATGTGATTCAACTCCATTTCTGACTGGGAAACAAATACTAGCTCGCCTTAGAAGAAATACACTCTGCTTTTGAGAAAAGACCACTCTTCTACTCTACTGTGTATCCTATAGTGCCAGAACAGTGAGCTTGCTCAGAACAAAAGAACTGTGCTTCCTACACACATGGGCCATATATAGTTCAACTCTGCTTAGGAAACTGACAAGAACAGTAGCTTCTCTTCAGTCCAGTACACTGTACTTGCTGGGAACAGACGCGAGTTCTATTTGCACTATGTATGGCAATGGGAACGCAATAGTGACTCTCCTTACCAGAAAACAACTCTTGCTCGTAGGACGAAAAACTGCGGGTGATTCAAGTCCATTTCTGACTGGGAAACATACACTAGCTCGCCTTATGAGAAACACACTCTGCTTTTGAGAAAAGAGCACTCTTCTACTCTACTGTGTATCCTATAGGGCCAGAACAGTGAGCTTGCACAGAACAAAAGAACTGTGCTTCCTCCACACACGTGCCATATCTAGTTCAACTCTGCTTAGGATACTGACAAGAACAGTAGCTTCTCTTCAGTCCAGTACACTGTACATGCTGGGAACAGACGCGAGTGCTATTTGCACTGTGTATGGCAATGGGAGCGCAATAGTGACTCTCCTTACCAGAAAACAACTCTTGCTCGTAGGACCAGAAACTGCATTTGATTCAACTCCATTTCTGACTGGGAAACAAACACGAGCTCAACTTTCAAGAAACACACTCTGCTTTTGAGAAAAGACCACTCATCTGCTCTACTGTGTTTCCTATAGGGCCAGAACAGTGAGGTTGCTCAGAACAAAACAACTGTGCTTCCTACAGACACGGGCCATATCTAGTTCAACTCTGCTTAGGAAACTGACAAGAACAGTAGCTTCTCTTCAGTCCAGTACACTGTACATGCTGGGAACAGACGCGAGTGCTATTTGCACTGTGTATGGCAATGGGAGCGCAATAGTGACTCTCCTTACCAGAAAACAACTCTTGCTCGTAGGACCAGAAACTGTATGGGATTCAACTCCATTTCTGACTGGGAAACAAACACTAGCTCACCTTACAAGAAACACACTCTGCTTTTGAGAAAAGAGCACTCTTCTACTCTACTGTGTTTCCTCTAGGGCCAGAACAGTGAGCTTGCTCAGAACAAAACAACTGTGCTTCCTACAGAAACGGGCCATATCTAGGTCAACTCTGCTTAGGAAACTGACAGGAACAGTAGCTTCTCTTCAGTCCAGTACACTGTACTTGCTGGGAACAGACGCGAGTGCTATTTGCACTGTGTATGGCAATGGGAGCGCAATAGTGACTCTCCTTACCAGAAAACAACTCTTGCTCGTAGGACCAGAAACTGCATGTGATTCAACTCCATTTCTGACTGGGAAACAAACACCAGCTCACCTTGCAAGAAAAACACTCTTCTTTTGAGAAAGGAGCACTATTCTACTCTACTGTGTTTCCTCTAGGGCCAGAATAGTGAGCTTGCTCAGAACAAAAGAACTGTGCTTCCTACACACACGGGCCATATCGAGTTCAACTCTGCTTTGGAAACTGACGAGAACAGTCGCTTCTCTTCAGTGCAGTACACTGTACTTGCTGGGAACAGACGCGAGTGGTATTTGCACTGTGTATGGCAATGGGAGTGCAATAGTGACTCTCCTTACCAGAAAACAACTCTTGCTCGTAGGACCAAAAACTGCATGTGATTCAACTCCATTTTTGACTGGGAAAAAAACACTAGCTCACCTTAGGAGAAACAGACTCTGCTTTTGAGAAAAGAGCACTCTTCTACTCTACTGTGTTTCCTATAGGGCCAGAACAGTGAGCTTGCTCAGAACTAAAGAACTGTGCTTCCTACACACACGGGCCATATCTAGTTCAACTCTGCTTAGGAAACTGACAAGAACAGTAGCTTCTCTTCAGTCCAGTACACTGTACATTCTGGGAGCAGACTTGAGTGCTATATGCACTGTGTATGGCAATGGGAGCTCAATAGTGACTCTCCTTACCAGAAAACAACTCTTGCTCGTAGGACAAAAAACTGCGTGTGATTCAACTTTATTTATGACTGGGAAACCAACACTAGCTCACCTTATGAGAAACACACTCTGCTTTTGAGAAAAGACCACTCTTCTTCTCTACTGTGTTTCCTATAGGGACAGAACAGTGAGCTTGCTCAGAACAAAAGAACTGTGCTTTCTACACACATGGGCCATATCTAGTTCAACTCTGCTTAGGAAACTGACAAGAACAGAAGCTTCTCTTCAGCCCAGTACACTGTACTTGCTGGGAACATACACGAGTGCTATTTGCACTGTGTATGGCAATGGAAGCACAATAGTGATTCTCCTTACCGAAAACAACTCTTGCTCCTAGGACCAAAAACTGCATGTGATTCAACTCCATTTCTGACTGGGAAACAAACACTAGCTCGCCTTAGAAGAAACACACTCTGCTTTTGAGAAAAGACCACTCATCTACTCTACTGTGTTTCCTAAAGGGCCAGAACAGTGAGCTTGCTCAGAACAAAAGAACTGTGCTTCCTACACACACGGGCCATATCTAGTTCAACTCTGCTTAGGAAACTGACAAGAACAGTAGCTTCTCTTCAGTCCAGTACACTGTACTTGCTGGGAACAGACGCGAGTGCTATTTGCACTGTGTATGGCAATGGGAGCGCAATAGTGACTCTCCTTACCAGAAAACAACTCTTGCTCATAGGACCAAAAACTGCATGTGATTCAACTCCATTTCTGACTGGGAAACAAACACCAGCTCACCTTAGAAGAAACACACTCTGCTTTTGAGAAAAGACCACTCTTCTAATCTCCTTTGTTTCCTATAGGGCCAGAACAGTGAGCTTGCTCAGAACAAAAGAACTGTGCTTCCTACACACACGGGCCATATCTAGTTCAACTCTGCTTAGGAAACTGACAAGAGCAGTAGCTTCTCTTCAGTCCAGTATACTGTACATGCTGGGAACAGTCGCGAGTGCTATTTGCACTGTGTATGGCAATGGGAGCACAATAGTGACTCTCCTTACCAGAAAACAACTCTTGCTCCTAGGACCAGAAAGTGCATGTGATTCAACTCCATTTCTGACTGGGAAACCAACACTAGCTCGCGTTGGAAGAAAAACACTCTGCTTTTGAGGAAAGACCACTCTTCTACTCTACTGTGTTTCCTATAGGGCCAGAACAGTGAGCTTGCTCAGAACAAATGAACTGTGCTTCCTACACACACGGGCCATATCCAGTTCAACTCTGCTTAGGAAACTGACAAGAACAGTAGATTCTCTTCAGTCCAGTACACTGTACATGCTGGGAACAGAAGCGAGTGCTATTTGCACTGTGTATGGCAATGGGAGCGCAATTGTGACTCTCCTAACAAAAAACAACTCTTGCTCGTAGGACAAAAAACTGCATGTGATTCAACTTTATTTCTGACTGGGAATCCAACATTAGCTCGCCTTAAGAGAAACACACTCTGCTTTTGAGAAAAGAGCACTCTTCTACTCTACTGTGTTTCCTATAAAACCAGAACAGTGAGCTTGCTCAGAACAAAGAACTGTGCTTCCTACACACACGGGCCATATCTAGTTCAACTCTGCTTAGGAAACTCTCAAGAACAGTAGCTTCTCTTCAGTCCAGTACACTGTACTTGCTGGGAACAGACGCGAGTGCTATTTGCACTGTGTATGTCAATGGGAGCGCAATAGTGACTCTCCTTACCAGAAAACAACTCTTGCTCGTAGGACCAAAAACTGCATGTGATTCAACTCCATTTCTGACTGGGAAACAAAAACTAGTTCGCCTTAGAAGAAACACACTCTGCTTTTGAGAAAAGAGCACTCTTCTACTCTACTGTGTTTTCTATAGGGCCAGAACAGTGAGCTTGCTCAGAACAAAAGAACTGTGCTTCCTACAAACACGGGCCATATTTAGTTCAACTCTGCTTAGGAAACTGACAAGAACAGTAGCTGATCTTCTGTCCAGTACACTGTACTTGCTGGGAACAGACGCGAGTGCTATTTGCACTGTGTACGGCAATGGGAGCACAATAGTGACTCTTCTTACCAGAAAACAACTCTTGCTCGTAGGACCAGAAACTGCATGTGATTCAGCTCCATTTTGGACTGGGAAACAAACGCTAGCTCGCCTGACATGAAACACACTCAGTTTTTTAGAAAAGAGCACTCTTCTACACTACAGTGTTTCCTATAGGGCCAGAACAGTGAGCTTTCTCAGAACAAAAGAACTGTGCTTCCTACACACACGGGCCATATCTAGTTCAACTCTGCTTTGGAAACTGACGAGAACAGTAGCTCTTCTTCAGTCCAATACACTGTACTTGCTGGGAACAGACGCGAGTGCTATTTTTACTGTGTATGGCAATGGGAGCGCAATAGTGACTCTTTTTACCAGAAAACAACTCTTGCTCGTAGGACCAAAAACTGCATTTGATTCACCTCCATTTAGGACTGGGAAACAAACGATAGCTAGACTTACAAGAAACACACTCTGCTTATGAGAAAAGAGCACTCCTCTACTCTACTGTGTTTCCTATAGGGCCAGAAGAGTGAGCTTGCTCAGAACAAAAGAACTGTGCTTCCTACACACACGGGCCATATCTAGTTCAACTCCGCTTAGGAAACTGACAAGAACAGTAGCTTCTCTTCAGTCCAGTACACTGTACTTGCTGGGAACAGACGCGAGTGCTATTTGCACTGTGTATGGCAATGGGAGCGCAATAGTGACTCTCCTTACCAGAAAACAACTCTTGCTCGTAGGACCAAAAACTGCGTGTGATTCAACTTTATTTCTGACTGGGAAACCAAGACTAGCTCGCCTTATGAGAAACACACTCTGCTTTTGAGAAAAGAGCACTCTTCTACTCTACTGTGTTTCCTATATTGCCTGAACAGTGAGCTTGCTCAGAACAAAAGAACTGTGCTTCCTACACACACGGGCCATATCGAGTTCAACTCTGCTTAGGAAACTGACAAGAACAGTAGCTTCTCTTCAGTCCAGTACACTGTACTTGCTGGGAACAGACGCGAGTGCTATTTGCACTATGTATGGCAATGGGAGCGCAATAGTGACTCTCCTTACCAGAAAACAACTCTTGCTCGTAGGACCAAAAACTGCATGTGATTCAACTCCATTTCTGACTGGGAAACAAACACTAGCTCGCCTTAAAAGAAACACACTCTGCTTTTGAGAAAAGACCACTCTTCTACTCTACTGTGTTTCCTATAAGGACAGAACAGTGAGCTTGCTCAGAACAAAAGAACTGTGCTTCCTACACACACGGGCCATATCGAGTTCAACTCTGCTTTGGAAACTGACGAGAACAGTCGCTTCTCTTCAGTCCAGTACACTGTACTTGCTGGGAACATATGCGAGTGCTATTTGCACTGTGTATGGCAATGGGAGCGCAATAGTGACTCTCCTTACCAGAAAACAACTCTTGATCGTAGGACCAAAAACTGCATGTGATTCAACTCCATTTTTGACTGGGAAAAAAACACTAGCTCACCTTAGGAGAAACAGACTCTGCTTTTGAGAAAAGAGCACTCTTCTACTCTACTGTGTTTCCTATAGGGCCAGAACAGTGAGCTTGCTCAGAACTAAAGAACTGTGCTTCCTACACACACGGGCCATATCTAGTTCAACTCTGCTTAGGAAACTGACAAGAACAGTAGCTTCTCTTCAGTCCAGTACACTGTACATGCTGGGAGCAGACTTGAGTGCTATTTGCACTGTGTATGGCAATGGGAGCGCAATAGTGACTCTCCTTACCAGAAAACAACTCTTGCTCGTAGGACAAAAAACTGCGTGTGATTCAACTTTATTTATGACTGGGAAAAAAAAACTAGCTCGCCTTATGAGAAACACACTCTGCTTTTGAGAAAAGACCACTCGTCTTCTCTACTGTGTTTCCTATAGGGACAGAACAGTGAGCTTGCTCAGAACAAAAGAACTGTGCTTTCTACACACATGGGCCATATCTAGTTCAACTCTGCTTAGGAAACTGACAAGAACAGTAGCTTCTCTTCAGCCCAGTACACTGTACTTGCTGGGAACATACGCGAGTGCTATTTGCACTGTGTATGGCAATGGAAGCACAATAGTGATTCTCCTTACCGAAAACAACTCTTGCTCCTAGGACCAAAAACTGCATGTGATTCAACTCCATTTCTGACTGGGAAACAAACACTAGCTCGCCTTAGAAGAAACACACTCTGCTTTTGAGAAAAGACCACTCATCTACTCTACTGTGTTTCCTAAAGGGCCAGAACAGTGAGCTTGCTCAGAACAAAAGAACTGTGCTTCCTACACACAGGGGCCATATCGAGTTCAACTCTGCTTAGGAAACTGACAAGAACAGTAGCTTCTCTTCAGTCCAGTACACTGTACATGCTGGGAACAGACGCGAGTGCTATTTGCACTGTATTTGGCAATGGGAGCGCAATAGTGACTCTCCTTACCAGAAAACAACTCTTGCTCGTAGGACCAGAAACTGCATGTGATTCAACTCCATTTCTGACTGGGAAAGAAACAATAGCTCACCTTAGAAGAAACACACTCTGCTTTTGAGAAAAGAACACTCTTCTACTCTACTGTGTTTCCTATAGTGCCAGAACAGTAGGCTTGCTCAGAACAAAAGAACTGTGCTTCCTACACATACGGGCCATATCGAGTTCAACTCTGCTTAGGAAACTGACAAGATCAGTAGCTTCTCTTCAGTCCAGTACACTGTACTTGCTGGGAACAGACGCGAGTGCTATTTCCACTGTGTATGGCAATGGGAGTGCAATAGTGACTCTCCTTACCAGAAAACAACTCTTGCTCAAAGGACAGAAAACTGCTTGTGATTCAACTCCATTTCTGACTGGGAAACAAACACTAGCTCGCCTTAGAGGAAACACACTCTGCTTTTGAGAAAAGACCACTCTTCTACTCTACTGTGTTTCCAATAGGGACAAAACAGTGAGCTTGCTCAGAACAAAAGAACTTTGTTTCCTACACACGGGCCATATCTAGTTCAACTCTGCTTAGGAAACTGACAAGAACAGTAGATTCTCTTCAGTCCAATACACTGTACATGCTGGAAATAGACGCGAGTGCTATTTGCACTGTGTATGGCAATGGGAGCGCAATAGTTACTCTCCTTACCAGAAAACAACTCTTCCTCGTAGGACCAGAAACTGCATGTGATTCAACTCCATTTCTGACTGGGAAACAAACACTAGCTCGCCTTAGAAGAAACACACTCTGCTTTTGAGAAAAGAACACTCTTCTACTCTACTGTGTTTCCAATAGGGACAAAACAGTGAGCTTGCTCAGAACAAAAGAACTTTGTTTCCTACACACGGGCCATATCTAGTTCAACTCTGCTTAGGAAACTGACAAGAACAGTAGTTTCTCTTCAGTCCAATACACTGTACTTACTGGGAAAACACGCGAGTGCTATTTGCACTGTGTATGGCAATGGGAGCGCAATAGTGACTCTCCTTACCAGAACACAACTCTTGCTCGTAGGACCAAAAACTGCGTGTGATTCAACTTTATTTCTGACTGGGAAACCAACACTAGCTCGCCTTACGAGAAACACACTCTGCTTTTGAGAAAAGAGCACTCTTCTACTCTACTGTGTTTCCTATAGGGCCAGAACAGTGAGCTTGCTCAGAACAAAAGAACTGTGCTTCCTACACACACGGGCCTTATCTAGTTCAACTCCATTTAGGAAACTGACAAGAACAGTAGCTTCTCTTCAGTCCAGTACACTGTACATGCTGGGAACAGACGCGAGTGCTATTTGCACTCTGTATGGCAATGGGAGCACAATAGTGACTCTCCTTACCAGAAAACCACTCTTGCTCATAGGACCAAATACTGCATGTGATTCAACTCCATTTCTGACTGGGAAACAAACACTAGCTCACATTACGAGAAACACACTCTGCTTTTGAGAAAAGAGCACTGTTCTACGCTACAGTGTTTCCTATAGGGCCAGAACAGTGAGCTTGCTCAGAACAAAAGAACTGTGCTTCCTACACACACGGGCCATATCTAGTTCAACTCTGCTTAGGAAACTGACAAGAACAGTAGCTTCTCTTCAGTCCAGTACACTGTACTTGCTGGGAACAGACGTGAGTGCTATTTGCAACTGTGTATGGCAATGGGAGCGCACTAGTGACTCTCCTTACCAGAAAACATCTCTTGCTCGTAGGACCAAAAACAGCATGTGATTCAACTTTATTTCTGACTGGGAAACCAACACTAGCTCGCCTTCCGAGAAACACACTCTGCTCTTGAGAAAAGACCACTCTTCTACTCTACTGTGTTTCCTATAGGGCCAGAACAGTGAGCTTGCTCAGAAAAAAGAACTGTGCTTCCTACACACACGGGCCAAATCTAGTTCAACTCTGCTTAGGAAACTGACAAGAACAGTAGATTCTCTTCAGTCCAATACACTGTACATGCTGGAAATAGACGCGAGTGCTATTTGCACTGTGTATGGCAATGGGAGCGCAATAGTTACTCTCCTTACCAGAAAACAACTCTTGCTCGTAGGACCAGAAACTGCATGTGATTCAACTCCATTTCTGACTGGGAAACAAACAATAGCTCACATTACGAGAAACACACTCTGCTTTTGAGAAAAGACCACTCTTCTACTCTACTGTGTTTCCTATAGAGCCAGAACAGTGAGCTTGCTCAGAACAAAAGAACTGTGCTTCCTACACACACGGGCCATATCTAGTTCAACTCTGCTTAGGAAACTGACAAGAACAGTAGCTTCTCTTCAGTCCAGTACACTGTACTTGCTGGGAACAGACGTGAGTGCTATTTGCACTGTGTATGGCAATGGGAGCGCACTAGTGACTCTCCTTACCAGAAAACATCTCTTGCTCGTAGGACTAGAAACTGCATGTGATTCAACTCCATTTCTGACTGGGAAACAAACACTAGCTCGCCTTACGAGAAACACACTCTGCTTTGAGAAAAGAGCACTCTTCTACTCTACTGTGTTTCCTATAGGGCCAGAACAGTGAGCTTGCTCAGAACAAAAGAACTGTGCTTCCTACACACACGGGCCATATCTAGTTCAACTCTGCTTAGGAAACTGACGAGAACAGTAGCTTCTCTTCAGTCCAATACACTGTACTTGCTGGGAACATACGCGAGTGCTATTTGCACTGTGTATGGCAATGGGAGCACAATAGTGACTCTCCTTACCAGAAAACAACTCTTGCTCGTAGGACCAAAAACTGCATGTGATTCAACTTTATTTCTGACTGGGAAACCAACACTAGCTCGCCTTCCGAGAAACACACTCTGCTCTTGAGAAAAGACCACTCTTCTACTCTACTGTGTTTCCTATAGGGCCAGAACAGTGAGCTTGCTCAGAAAAAAGAACTGTGCTTCCTACACACACGGGCCATATCTAGTTCAACTCTGCTTAGGAAACTGACAAGAACAGTAGCTTCTCTTCAGTCCAGTACACTGTACATGCTGGGAACAGACGCGAGTGCTATTTGCACTGTGTATGGCAATGGGAGCGCAATAGTGACTCTCCTTACCAGAAAACAACTCTTGCTCGTAGGACCAGAAACTGCATGTGATTCAACTCCATTTCTGACTGGGAAAGAAACACTAGCTCGCATTAGAAGAAACACTATCTGCTTTTGAGAAAAGAACACTCTTCTATTCTACTGTGTTTCTTATAGTGCCAGAACAGTGGGCTTGCTCAGAACAAAAGAACTGTGCTTCCTACACATACGGGCCATATCTAGTTCAACTCTGCTTAGGAAACTGACAAGAACAGTAGCTTCTCTTCAGTCCAGTACACTGTACTTGCTGGGAACAGACGCGAGTGCTATTTGCACTGTGTATGGCAATGGGAGCGCAATAGTGACATTCCTTACCAGAAAACAACTCTTGCTCGTAGGACAAAAAACTGTGTGTGATTCAACTGTTTTTCTGATTGGGATACCAACACTAGCTCGCCTTACGAGAAACACACTCTGCTTTTGAGAAAAGAGCACTCTTCTACTCTCCAGTGTTTCCTATAGGTCCAGAACAGTGAGCTTGCTCAGAACAAAAGATCTGTGCTTCCTACACACACGGGCCATATCGCGTTCAACTCTGCTTAGGAAACTGACAAGAACAGTCGCTTCTCTTCAGTCCAGTACACTGTACTTGCTGGGAACAGACGTGAGTGCTATTTGCACTGTGTATGGCAATGGGAGCGCAATAGTGACTCTCCTTACCAGAAAACAACTCTTGCTCGTAGGACCAAAAACTGCATGTGATTCAACTCCATTTCTGACTGGGAAACAAACACTAGTTCGCCTTACAAGAAACACACTCTGATTTGAGAAAAGAGCACTCTTCTACTCTACTGTGTTTCTATAGGGACAGAACAGTGAGCTTGCTCAGAACAAAAGAACTGTGCTTCCTACACACACGGGCCATATCGAGTTCAACTCTGCTTTGGAAACTGACGAGAACAGTCGCTTCTCTTCAGTGCAGTACACTGTACTTGCTGGGAACAGACGCGAGTGTTATTTGCACTGTGTATGGCAATGGGAGCGCAATAGTGACTCTCCTTACCAGAAAACAACTCTTGCTCGTAGGACCAAAAACTGCATGTGATTCAACTCCATTTTTGACTGGGAAACAAACAATAGCTCACCTTAGGAGAAACAGACTCTGCTTTTGAGAAAAGAGCACTCTTCTACTCTACTGTGTTTCCTATAGGGCCAGAACAGTGAGCTTGCTCAGAACTAAAGAACTGTGCTTCCTACACACACGGGCCATATCTAGTTCAACTCTGCTTAGGAAACTGACAAGAACAGTAGCTTCTCTTCAGTCTAGTACACTGTACATGCTGGGAGCAGACTTGAGTGCTATTTGCACTGTGTATGGCAATGGGAGCGCAATAGTGACTCTCCTTACCAGAAAACAACTCTTGCTCGTAGGACAAAAAACTGCGTGTGATTCAACTTTATTTATGACTGGGAAACCAACACTAGCTCGCCTTATGAGAAACACACTCTGCTTTTGAGAAAAGACCACTCGTCTTCTCTACTGTGTTTCCTATAGGGACAGAACAGTGAGCTTGCTCAGAACAAAAGAACTGTGCTTTCTACACACATGGGCCATATCTAGTTCAACTCTGCTTAGGAAACTGACAAGAACAGTAGCTTCTCTTCAGCCCAGTACACTGTACTTGCTGGGAACATACGCGAGTGCTATTTGCACTGTGTATGGCAATGGAAGCACAATAGTGATTCTCCTTACCGAAAACAACTCTTGCTCCTAGGACCAAAAACTGCATGTGATTCAACTCCATTTCTGACTGGGAAACAAACACTAGCTCGCCTTAGAAGAAACACACTCTGCTTTTGAGAAAAGACCACTCATCTACTCTACTGTGTTTCCTAAAGGGCCAGAACAGTGAGCTTGCTCAGAACAAAAGAACTGTGCTTCCTACACACACGGGCCATATCTAGTTCAACTCTGCTTAGGAAACTGACAAGAACAGTAGCTTCTCTTCAGTCCAGTACACTGTACATGCTGGGAACAGACGCGAGTGCTATTTGCACTGTGTATGGCAATGGGAGTGCAATAGTGACTCTCCTTACCAGAAAACAACTCTTGCTCGTAGGACCAGAAACTGCATGTGATTCAACTCCATTTCTGACTGGGAAACAAACACTAGCTCACCTTACGAGAAACACACTCTGCTTTTGAGAAAAGACCACTCTTCTACTCTACTGTGTTTCCTATAGGGCCAGAACAGTGAGCTTGCTCAGAACAAAAGAACTGTGCTTCCTACACACACGGGCCATATCGAGTTCAACTCTGCTTAGGAAACTGACAAGAACAGTAGCTTCTCTTCAGTCCAGTACACTGTACATGCTGGGAACAGACGCGAGTGCTATTTGCACTGTATATGGCAATGGGAGCGCAATAGTGACTCTCCTTACCAGAAAACAACTCTTGCTCGTAGGACCAGAAACTGCATGTGATTCAACTCCATTTCTGACTGGGAAAGAAACAATAGCTCACCTTAGAAGAAACACACTCTGCTTTTGAGAAAAGAACACTCTTCTACTCTACTGTGTTTCCTATAGTGCCAGAACAGTAGGCTTGCTCAGAACAAAAGAACTGTGCTTCCTACACATACGGGCCATATCGAGTTCAACTCTGCTTAGGAAACTGACAAGATCAGTAGCTTCTCTTCAGTCCAGTACACTGTACTTGCTGGGAACAGACGCGAGTGCTATTTCCACTGTGTATGGCAATGGGAGTGCAATAATGACTCTCCTTACCAGAAAACAACTCTTGCTCATAGGACAGAAAACTGCTTGTGATTCAACTCCATTTCTGACTGGGAAACAAACACTAGCTCGCCTTAGAGGAAACACACTCTGCTTTTGAGAAAAGACCACTCTTCTACTCTACTGTGTTTCCAATAGGGACAAAACAGTGAGCTTGCTCAGAACAAAAGAACTTTGTTTCCTACACACGGGCCATATCTAGTTCAACTCTGCTTAGGAAACTGACAAGAACAGTAGATTCTCTTCAGTCCAATACACTGTACATGCTGGAAATAGACGCGAGTGCTATTTGCACTGTGTATGGCAATGGGAGCGCAATAGTTACTCTCCTTACCAGAAAACAACTCTTCCTCGTAGGACCAGAAACTGCATGTGATTCAACTCCATTTCTGACTGGGAAACAAACAATAGCTCACATTACGAGAAACACACTCTGCTTTTGAGAAAAGACCACTCTTCTACTCTACTGTGTTTCCTATAGAGCCAGAATAGTGAGCTTGCTCAGAACAAAAGAACTGTGCTTCCTACACACACGGGCCATATCTAGTTCAACTCTGCTTAGGAAACTGACAAGAACAGTAGTTTCTCTTCAGTCCAATACACTGTACTTGCTGGGAACAGACGCGAGTGCTATTTGCACTGTGTATGGCAATGGGAGCACAATAGTGACTCTCCTTACCAGAACACAACTCTTGCTCGTAGGACCAAAAACTGCGTGTGATTCAACTTTATTTCTGACTGGGAAACCAACACTAGCTCGCCTTACGAGAAACACACTCTGCTTTTGAGAAAAGAGCACTCTTCTACTCTACTGTGTTTCCTATAGGGCCAGAACAGTGAGCTTGCTCAGAACAAAAGAACTGTGCTTCCTACACACACGGGCCTTATCTAGTTCAACTCCATTTAGGAAATTGACAAGAACAGTAGCTTCTCTTCAGTCCAGTACACTGTACATGCTGGGAACAGACGCGAGTGCTATTTGCACTCTGTATGGCAATGGGAGCACAATAGTGACTCTCCTTACCAGAAAACCACTCTTGCTCATAGGACCAAATACTGCATGTGATTCAACTCCATTTCTGACTGGGAAACAAACACTAGCTCACATTACGAGAAACACACTCTGCTTTTGAGAAAAGAGCACTGTTCTACGCTACTGTGTTTCCTATAGGGCCAGAACAGTGAGCTTGCTCAGAACAAAAGAACTGTGCTTCCTACACACACGGGCCATATCTAGTTCAACTCTGCTTAGGAAACTGACAAGAACAGTAGCTTCTCTTCAGTCCAGTACACTGTACTTGCTGGGAACAGACGTGAGTGCTATTTGCACTGTGTATGGCAATGGGAGCGCACTAGTGACTCTCCTTACCAGAAAACATCTCTTGCTCGTAGGACTAGAAACTGCATGTGATTCAACTCCATTTCTGACTGGGAAACAAACACTAGCTCGCCTTACGCGAAACACACTCTGCTTTTGAGAAAAGAGCACTCTTCTACTCTACTGTGTTTAGTATAGGGCCAGAACAGTGAGCTTGCTCAGAACAAAAGAACTGTGCTTCCTACACACACGGGCCATATCTAGTTCAACTCTGCTTAGGAAACTGACGAGAACAGTAGCTTCTCTTCAGTCCAATACACTGTACTTGCTGGGAACATACGTGAGTGCTATTTGCACTGTGTATGGCAATGGGAGCACAATAGTGACTCTCCTTACCAGAAAACAACTCTTGCTCGTAGGACCAAAAACAGCATGTGATTCAACTTTATTTCTGACTGGGAAACCAACACTAGCTCGCCTTCCGAGAAACACACTCTGCTCTTGAGAAAAGACCACTCTTCTACTCTACTGTGTTTCCTATAGGTCCAGAACAGTGAGCTTGCTCAGAAAAAAGAACTGTGCTTCCTACACACACGGGCCATATCTAGTTCAACTCTGCTTAGGAAACTGACAAGAACAGTAGATTCTCTTCAGTCCAATACACTGTACATGCTGGAAATAGACGCGAGTGCTATTTGCACTGTGTATGGCAATGGGAGCGCAATAGTTACTCTCCTTACCAGAAAACAACTCTTGCTCGTAGGACCAGAAACTGCATGTGATTCAACTCCATTTCTGACTGGGAAACAAACAATAGCTCACATTACGAGAAACACACTCTGCTTTTGAGAAAAGACCACTCTTCTACTCTACTGTGTTTCCTATAGAGCCAGAATAGTGAGCTTGCTCAGAACAAAAGAACTGTGCTTCCTACACACACGGGCCATATCTAGTTCAACTCTGCTTAGGAAACTGACAAGAACAGTAGTTTCTCTTCAGTCCAATACACTGTACTTGCTGGGAACAGACGCGAGTGCTATTTGCACTGTGTATGGCAATGGGAGCGCAATAGTGACTCTCCTTACCAGAAAACAACTCTTGCTCGTAGGACCAAAAACTGCGTGTGATTCAACTTTATTTCTGACTGGGAAACCAACACTAGCTCGCCTTACGAGAAACACACTCTGCTTTTGAGAAAAGAGCACTCTTCTACTCTACTGTGTTTCCTATAGGGCCAGAACAGTGAGCTTGCTCAGAACAAAAGAATTGTGCTTCCTACACACACGGGCCATATCTAGTTCAAATCCGTTTAGGAAACTGACAAGAACAGTAGCTTCTCTTCCGTCCAGTACACTGTACATGCTGGGAACAGACGCGAGTGCTATTTGCACTCTGTATGGCAATGGGAGCACAATAGTGACTCTCCTTACCAGAAAACCACTCTTGCTCATAGGACCAAATACTGCATGTGATTCAACTCCATTTCTGACTGGGAAACAAACACTAGCCCACATTACGAGAAACACACTCTGCTTTTGAGAAAAGAGCACTGTTCTACGCTACTGTGTTTCCTATAGGGCCAGAACAGTGAGCTTGCTCAGAACAAAAGAACTGTGCTTCCTACACACACGGGCCATATCTAGTTCAACTCTGCTTAGGAAACTGACAAGAACAGTAGCTTCTCTTCAGTCCAGTACACTGTACTTGCTGGGAACAGATGTGAGTGCTATTTGCACTGTGTATGGCAATGGGAGCGCACTAGTTACTCTCCTTACCAGAAAACATCTCTTGCTCATAGGACTAGAAACTGCATGTGATTCAACTCCATTTCTGACTGGGAAACAAACACTAGCTCGCCTTACGAGAAACACACTCTGCTTTTGAGAAAAGAGCACTCTTCTACTCTACTGTGTTTCCTATAGGGCCAGAACAGTGAGCTTGCTCAGAACAAAAGAACTGTGCTTCCTACACACACGGGCCATATCTAGTTCAACTCTGCTTAGGAAACTGACGAGAACAGTAGCTTCTCTTCAGTCCAATACACTGTACTTGCTGGGAACATATGCGAGTGCTATTTGCACTGTGTATGGCAATGGGAGCACAATAGTGACTCTCCTTACCAGAAAACAACTCTTGCACGTAGGACCAAAAACTGCATGTGATTCAACTTTATTTCTGACTGGGAAACCAACACTAGCTCGCCTTCCGAGAAACACACTCTGCTCTTGAGAAAAGACCACTCTTCTACTCTACTGTGTTTCCTATAGGGCCAGAACAGTGAGCTTGCTCAGAAAAAAGAACTGTGCTTCCTACACACACGGGCCATATCTAGTTCAACTCTGCTTAGGAAACTGACAAGAACAGTAGCTTCTCTTCAGTCCAGTACACTGTACATGCTGGGAACAGACGCGAGTGCTATTTGCACTGTGTATGGCAATGGGAGCGCAATAGTGACTCTCCTTACCAGAAAACAACTCTTGCACGTAGGACCAGAAACTGCATGTGATTCAACTCCATTTCTGACTGGGAAAGAAACACTAGCTCGCATTAGAAGAAACACTATCTGCTTTTGAGAAAAGAACACTCTTCTATTCTACTGTGTTTCCTATAGTGCCAGAACAGTGGGCTTGCTCAGAACAAAAGAACTGTGCTTCCTACACATACGGGCCATATCTAGTTCAACTCTGCTTAGGAAACTGACAAGAACAGTAGCTTCTCTTCCGTCCAGTACACTGTACTTGCTGGGAACAGACGCGAGTGCTATTTGCACTGTGTATGGCAATGGGAGCGCAATAGTGACATTCCTTACCAGAAAACAACTCTTGCTCGTAGGACAAAAAACTGTGTGTGATTCAACTGTTTTTCTGATTGGGATACCAACACTAGCTCGCCTTACGAGAAACACACTCTGCTTTTGAGAAAAGAGCACTCTTCTACTCCAGTGTTTCCTATAGGTCCAGAACAGTGAGCTTGCTCAGAACAAAAGATCTGTGCTTCCTACACACACGGGCCATATCGCGTTCAACTCTGCTTAGGAAACTGACAAGAACAGTCGCTTCTCTTCAGTCCAGTACACTGTACTTGCTGGGAACATACGCCAGTGCTATTTGCACTGTGTATGGCAATGGGAGCGCAATAGTGACTCTCCTTACCAGAAAACAACTCTTGCTCGTAGGACCAAAAACTGCATGTGATTCAACTCCATTTCTGACTGGGAAACAAACACTAGTTCGCCTTACAAGAAACACACTCTGCTTTTGAGAAAAGAGCACTCTTCTACTCTACTGTGTTTCTATAGGGACAGAACAGTGAGCTTGCTCAGAACAAAAGAACTGTGCTTCCTACACACACGGGCCATATCGAGTTCAACTCTGCTTTGGAAACTGACGAGAACAGTCGCTTCTCTTCAGTGCAGTACACTGTACTTGCTGGGAACAGACGCGAGTGGTATTTGCACTGTGTATGGCAATGGGAGTGCAATAGTGACTCTCCTTACCAGAAAACAACTCTTGCTCGTAGGACCAAAAACTGCATGTGATTCAACTCCATTTTTGACTGGGAAAAAAACACTAGCTCACCTTAGGAGAAACAGACTCTGCTTTTGAGAAAAGAGCACTCTTCTACTCTACTGTGTTTCCTATAGGGCCAGAACAGTGAGCTTGCTCAGAACTAAAGAACTGTGCTTCCTACACACACGGGCCATACCTAGTTCAACTCTGCTTAGGAAACTGACAAGAACAGTAGCTTCTCTTCAGTCCAGTACACTGTACATTCTGGGAGCAGACTTGAGTGCTATTTGTACTGTGTATGGCAATGGGAGCTCAATAGTGACTCTCCTTACCAGAAAACAACTCTTGCTCGTAGGACAAAAAACTGCGTGTGATTCAACTTTATTTATGACTGGGAAACCAACACTAGCTCACCTTATGAGAAACACACTCTGCTTTTGAAAAAAGACCACTCTTCTTCTCTACTGTGTTTCCTATAGGGACAGAACAGTGAGCTTGCTCAGAACAAAAGAACTGTGCTTTCTACACACATGGGCCATATCTAGTTCAACTCTGCTTAGGAAACTGACAAGAACAGTAGCTTCTCTTCAGCCCAGTACACTGTACTTGCTGGGAACATACGCGAGTGCTATTTGCACTGTGTATGGCAATGGAAGCACAATAGTGATTCTCCTTACCGAAAACAACTCTTGCTCCTAGGACCAAAAACTGCATGTGATTCAACTCCATTTCTGACTGGGAAACAAACACTAGCTCGCCTTAGAAGAAACACACTCTGCTTTTGAGAAAAGACCACTCATGTACTCTACTGTGTTTCCTAAAGGGCCAGAACAGTGAGCTTGCTCAGAACAAAAGAACTGTGCTTCCTACACACACGGGCCATATCTAGTTCAACTCTGCTTAGGAAACTGACAAGAACAGTAGCTTCTCTTCAGTCCAGTACACTGTACTTGCTGGGAACAGACGCGAGTGCTATTTGCACTGTGTATGGCAATGGGAGCGCAATAGTGACTCTCCTTACCAGAAAACAACTCTTGCTCATAGGACCAAAAACTGCATGTGATTCAACTCCATTTCTGACTGGGAAACAAACACCAGCTCACCTTAGAAGAAACACACTCTGCTTTTGAGAAAAGACCACTCTTCTAATCTCCTTTGTTTCCTATAGGGCCAGAACAGTGAGCTTGCTCAGAACAAAAGAACTGTGCTTCCTACACACACGGGCCATATCTAGTTCAACTCTGCTTAGGAAACTGACAAGAGCAGTAGCTTCTCTTCAGTCCAGTATACTGTACATGCTGGGAACAGTCGCGAGTGCTATTTGCACTGTGTATGGCAATGGGAGCACAATAGTGACTCTCCTTACCAGAAAACAACTCTTGCTCCTAGGACCAGAAAGTGCATGTGATTCAACTCCATTTCTGACTGGGAAACCAACACTAGCTCGCGTTGGAAGAAAAACACTCTGCTTTTGAGGAAAGACCACTCTTCTACTCTACTGTGTTTCCTATAGGGCCAGAACAGTGAGCTTGCTCAGAACAAATGAACTGTGCTTCCTACACACACGGGCCATATCCAGTTCAACTCTGCTTAGGAAACTGACAAGAACAGTAGATTCTCTTCAGTCCAGTACACTGTACATGCTGGGAACAGAAGCGAGTGCTATTTGCACTGTGTATGGCAATGGGAGCGCAATTGTGACTCTCCTACCAAAAAACAACTCTTGCTCGTAGGACAAAAAACTGCATGTGATTCAACTTTATTTCTGACTGGGAATCCAACATTAGCTCGCCTTAAGAGAAACACACTCTGCTTTTGAGAAAAGAGCACTCTTCTACTCTACTGTGTTTCCTATAAAACCAGAACAGTGAGCTTGCTCAGAACAAAGAACTGTGCTTCCTACACACACGGGCCATATCTAGTTCAACTCTGCTTAGGAAACTCTCAAGAACAGTAGCTTCTCTTCAGTCCAGTACACTGTACTTGCTGGGAACAGACGCGAGTGCTATTTGCACTGTGTATGGCAATGGGAGCGCAATAGTGACTCTCCTTACCAGAAAACAACTCTTGCTTGTAGGACCAAAAACTGCATGTGATTCAACTCCATTTCTGACTGGGAAACAAAAACTAGTTCGCCTTAGAAGAAACACACTCTGCTTTTGAGAAAAGAGCACTCTTCTACTCTACTGTGTTTTCTATAGGGCCAGAACAGTGAGCTTGCTCAGAACAAAAGAACTGTGCTTCCTACAAACACGGGCCATATTTAGTTCAACTCTGCTTAGGAAACTGACAAGAACAGTAGCTGATCTTCTGTCCAGTACACTGTACTTGCTGGGAACAGACGCGAGTGCTATTTGCACTGTGTACGGCAATGGGAGCACAATAGTGACTCTTCTTACCAGAAAACAACTCTTGCTCCTAGGACCAGAAACTGCATGTGATTCAGCTCCATTTTGGACTGGGAAACAAACGCTAGCTCGCCTGACATGAAACACACTCAGTTTTTTAGAAAAGAGCACTCTTCTACACTACAGTGTTTCCTATAGGGCCAGAACAGTGAGCTTTCTCAGAACAAAAGAACTGTGCTTCCTACACACACGGGCCATATCTAGTTCAACTCTGCTTTGGAAACTGACGAGAACAGTAGCTCTTCTTCAGTCCAATACACTGTACTTGCTGGGAACAGACGCGAGTGCTATTTTTACTGTGTATGGCAATGGGAGCGCAATAGTGACTCTTTTTACCAGAAAACAACTCTTGCTCGTAGGACCAAAAACTGCATTTGATTCACCTCCATTTAGGACTGGGAAACAAACGATAGCTAGACTTACAAGAAACACACTCTGCTTATGAGAAAAGAGCACTCCTCTACTCTACTGTGTTTCCTATAGGGCCAGAAGAGTGAGCTTGCTCAGAACAAAAGAACTGTGCTTCCTACACACACGGGCCATATCTAGTTCAACTCCGCTTAGGAAACTGACAAGAACAGTAGCTTCTCTTCAGTCCAGTACACTGTACTTGCTGGGAACAGACGCGAGTGCTATTTGCACTGTGTATGGCAATGGGAGCGCAATAGTGACTCTCCTTACCAGAAAACAACTCTTGCTCGTAGGACCAAAAACTGCGTGTGATTCAACTTTATTTCTGACTGGGAAACCAAGACTAGCTCGCCTTATGAGAAACACACTCTGCTTTTGAGAAAAGAGCACTCTTCTACTCTACTGTGTTTCCTATATTGCCTGAACAGTGAGCTTGCTCAGAACAAAAGAACTGTGCTTCCTACACACACGGGCCATATCGAGTTCAACTCTGCTTAGGAAACTGACAAGAACAGTAGCTTCTCTTCAGTCCAGTACACTGTACTTGCTGGGAACAGACGCGAGTGCTATTTGCACTATGTATGGCAATGGGAGCGCAATAGTGACTCTCCTTACCAGAAAACAACTCTTGCTCGTAGGACCAAAAACTGCATGTGATTCAACTCCATTTCTGACTGGGAAACAAACACTAGCTCGCCTTAAAAGAAACACACTCTGCTTTTGAGAAAAGACCACTCTTCTACTCTACTGTGTTTCCTATAAGGACAGAACAGTGAGCTTGCTCAGAACAAAAGAACTGTGCTTCCTACACACACGGGCCATATCGAGTTCAACTCTGCTTTGGAAACTGACGAGAACAGTAGCTCTTCTTCAGTCCAATACACTGTACTTGCTGGGAACAGACGCGAGTGCTATTTTTACTGTGTATGGCAATGGGAGCGCAATAGTGACTCTCCTTACCAGAAAACAACTCTTGATCGTAGGACCAAAAACTGCATGTGATTCAACTCCATTTCTGACTGGGAAACAAACACTAGTTCGCCTTATGAGAAACACACTCTGCTTTTGAGAAAAGAACACTCTTCTACTCTACTGTGTTTCCTATAGGGCCAGAACACTGAGCTTGCTCAGAACAAAAGAACTGTGCTTCCTACACACACGGGCCATATCGAGTTCAAATCTGCTTAGGAAACTGACATGAACAGTAGCTTCTCTTCAGTCCAGGACACTGTACTTGCTGGGAACAGACGAGAGTGCTATTTGCACTGTGTATGGCAATGGGAGCGCAATAGTGACTCTCCTTACCAGAAAACAACTCTTGCTCGTAGGACCAAAAACTGCATGTGATTCAACTCCATTTCTGACTGGGAAACAAACACTAGCTCGCCTTACAAGAAACACACTCTGCTTTTGAGAAAAGAGCACTCTTCTACTCTACTGTGTTTCCTATAGGGCCAGAACAGTGAGCTTGCTCAGAACAAAAGAAATGTGCTTCCTACACACACGGGCTATATCGAGTTCAACTCTGCTTTGGAAACTGACGAGAACAGTAGCGTCTCTTCAGTCCAGTACACTGTACTTGCTGAGAACAGACGCAAGTGCTATTTGCACTGTGTATGGCAATGGGAGCGCAATAGTGACTCTCCTTACCAGAAAACAACTCTTGCTCGTAGTTCCAAAAACTGCATGTGATTCAACTACATTTCTGACTGGGAAAAAAACACCGGCTCGCCTTAGAAGAGACACACTCTGCTTTTGAGAAAAGAGCTCTCTATTACTCTACTGTGTTTCCTATAGGGACAGAACAGTGAGCTTGCTCAGAACAAAAGAACTGTGCTTCCTACACACACGGGCCATATCTAGTTCAACTCTGCTTAGGAAATTGACAAGAACAGTAGCTTCTCTTCAGTCCAGTACACTGTACTTGCTGGGAACAGACGCGAGTGCTATTTGCACTGTGTATGGCAATGGGAGCGCAATAGTGACTCTCCTTACCAGAAAACAACTCTTGCTCGTAGAACGAAAAACTGCATGTGATTCAACTCCATTTCTGACTGGGAAACAAATACTAGCTCGCCTTAGAAGAAACACACTCTGCTTTTGAGAAAAGACCACTCTATACTCTACTGTGTTTCCTATAGGGACAGAACAGTGAGCTTGCTCAGAACAAATAACTGTGCTTCCTACACACACGGGCCATATCTAGTTCAACTCTGCTTAGGAAACTTACAAGAACTGTAGCTTCTCTTCAGTCCAGTACACTGTACTTGCTGGGAACAGACGCGAGTGCTATTTGCACTGTCTATGGCAATGGGAGCGCAATAGTGACTCTCCTTACCAGAAAACAACTCTTGCTCGTAGGACCAAAAACTGCATGTGATTCAACTCCATTTCTGACTGGGAAACAAATACTAGCTCGCCTTAGAAGAAACACACTCTGCCTTTGAGAAAAGACCACTCTATACTCTACTGTGTTTCCTATAGGGACAGAACAGTGAGCTTGCTCAGAACAAAAGAACTGTGCTTCCTACACACACGGCCATATCTAGTTCAACTCTGCTTAGGAAACGGACAAGAACAGTAGCTTCTCTTCAGTCCAGTACACTGTACTTGCTGGGAACAGACGCGAGTGCTATTTGCACTGTGTATGGCAATGGGAGCGCAATAGTGACTCTCCTTACCAGAAAACAACTCTTGCTCGTAGGACCAAAAACTGCATGTGAAACAACTCCATTTCTGACTGGTAAACAAACACCAGCTCGCCTTAGAAGAAACACACTCTGCTTTTGAGAAAAGACCACTCTTCTACTCTACTGTGTTTCCTATAGGGACAGAACAGTGAGCTTGCTCAGAACAAAAGAACTGTGCTTCCTACAAACACGGGCCATATTTAGTTGAACTCTGTTTAGGAATCTGACAAGAACAGTCGCTTCTCTTCAGTCCAGTACACTGTACTTGCTGGGAACATACGCCAGTGCTATTTGCACTGTGTATGGCAATGGGAGCGCAATAGTGACTCTCCTTACCAGAAAACAACTCTTGATCGTAGGACCAGAAACTGCATGTGATTCAACTCCATTTCTGACTGGGAAACAAACACTAGTTCGCCTTACGAGAAACACACTCTGCTTTTGAGAAAAGACCACTCTTATACTCTACTGTGTTTCCTATAGGGCCAGAACACTGAGCTTGCTCAGAAAAAAAGAACTGTGCTTCCTACACACACGGGCCATATGTAGTTCAACTCTGATTAGGAAACTGACAAGAGCAGTAGCTTCTCTTCAGTCCAGTACACTGTACATGCTGGGAACTGTCGCGAGTGCTATTTGCACTGTGTATGGCAATGGGAGCGCAATAGTGACTCTCCTTACCAGAAAACTACTCTTGCTCGTAGGACCAAAAACTGCATGTGATTCAACTCCATTTCTGACTGGGAAGCAAACACTAGCTCGCCTTAAAAGAAACACACTCTGCTTTTGAGAAAAGAGCACTCTTCTACTCTACTGTGTTCCTTAAAGAGCCAGAACAGTGAGCTTGCTCAGAACAAAAGAACTGTGCTTCCTACACACAGGGGCCCTATCGAGTTCAACTCTGCTTAGGAAACTGACAAGAACAGTCACTTTTTTCAGTCCTGTACACTGTACTTGCTGGGAACAGACGCGAGTGCTATTTGCACTGTGTATGGCAATGGGAGCACAATAGTGACTCTCCTTACCAGAAAACAACTCTTGCTCGTAGGACAAAAAACTGCATGTGATTCAACTTTATTTCTGACTGGGAAACCAACACTACCTCGCCTTACGAAAAACACACTCTGCTTTTGAGAAAAGAGCACTCTTCTACTCTACTGTGTTTCCTATAGGGCCAGAACAGTGAGCTTGCTCAGAACAAAAGAACTGTGGTTCCTACACACACGGGACATATCTAGTTCAACTCCGCTTAGGAAACTGACAAGAACAGTAGCTTCTCTTAAGTCCAGTACACTGTACTTGCTGGGAACAGACGCGAGTGCTATTTCCACTGTGTATGGCAATGGGAGCGCAATAGTGACTCTCCTTACCAGAAAAAAACTCTTGCTCGTAGGACCAAAAACTGTGTGAGATTCAACTTTATTTCTGACTGGGAAACTAATACTAGCTCGCCTTATGAGAAACACACTCTGCTTTTGAGAAAAGAGCACTCCTCTACTCTACTGTGTTTCCTATATTGCCAGAAGAGTGAGCTTGCTCAGAACAAAAGAACTGTGCTTCCTACACACACGGGCCATATCGAGTTCAACTCTGCTTAGGAAACTGACAAGAACAGTAGCTTCTCTTCAGTCCAATACACTGTACTTGCTGGGAACATATGCGAGTGCTATTTGCACTGTGTATGGCAATGGGAGCACAATAGTGACTCTCCTTACCAGAAAACAACTCTTGCACGTAGGACCAAAAACTGCATGTGATTCAACTTTATTTCTGACTGGGAAACCAACACTAGCTCGCCTTCCGAGAAACACACTCTGCTCTTGAGAAAAGACCACTCTTCTACTCTACTGTGTTTCCTATAGGGCCAGAACAGTGAGCTTGCTCAGAAAAAAGAACTGTGCTTCCTACACACACGGGCCATATCTAGTTCAACTCTGCTTAGGAAACTGACAAGAACAGTAGCTTCTCTTCAGTCCAGTACACTGTACATGCTGGGAACAGACGCGAGTGCTATTTGCACTGTGTATGGCAATGGGAGCGCAATAGTGACTCTCCTTACCAGAAAACAACTCTTGCTCGTAGGACCAGAAACTGCATGTGATTCAACTCCATTTCTGACTGGGAAAGAAACACTAGCTCGCATTAGAAGAAACACTATCTGCTTTTGAGAAAAGAACACTCTTCTATTCTACTGTGTTTCCTATAGTGCCAGAACAGTGGGCTTGCTCAGAACAAAAGAACTGTGCTTCCTACACATACGGGCCATATCTAGTTCAACTCTGCTTAGGAAACTGACAAGAACAGTAGCTTCTCTTCCGTCCAGTACACTGTACTTGCTGGGAACAGACGCGAGTGCTATTTGCACTGTGTATGGCAATGGGAGCGCAATAGTGACATTCCTTACCAGAAAACAACTCTTGCTCGTAGGACAAAAAACTGTGTGTGATTCAACTGTTTTTCTGATTGGGATACCAACACTAGCTCGCCTTACGAGAAACACACTCTGCTTTTGAGAAAAGAGCACTCTTCTACTCCAGTGTTTCCTATAGGTCCAGAACAGTGAGCTTGCTCAGAACAAAAGATCTGTGCTTCCTACACACACGGGCCATATCGCGTTCAACTCTGCTTAGGAAACTGACAAGAACAGTCGCTTCTCTTCAGTCCAGTACACTGTACTTGCTGGGAACAGACGTGAGTGCTATTTGCACTGTGTATGGCAATGGGAGCGCAATAGTGACTCTCCTTACCAGAAAACAACTCTTGCTCGTAGGACCAAAAACTGCATGTGATTCAACTCCATTTCTGACTGGGAAACAAACACTAGTTCGCCTTACAAGAAACACACTCTGCTTTTGAGAAAAGAGCACTCTTCTACTCTACTGTGTTTCTATAGGGACAGAACAGTGAGCTTGCTCAGAACAAAAGAACTGTGCTTCCTACACACACGGGCCATATCGAGTTCAACTCTGCTTTGGAAACTGACGAGAACAGTCGCTTCTCTTCAGTGCAGTACACTGTACTTGCTGGGAACAGACGCGAGTGGTATTTGCACTGTGTATGGCAATGGGAGTGCAATAGTGACTCTCCTTACCAGAAAACAACTCTTGCTCGTAGGACCAAAAACTGCATGTGATTCAACTCCATTTTTGACTGGGAAAAAAACACTAGCTCACCTTAGGAGAAACAGACTCTGCTTTTGAGAAAAGAGCACTCTTCTACTCTACTGTGTTTCCTATAGGGCCAGAACAGTGAGCTTGCTCAGAACTAAAGAACTGTGCTTCCTACACACACGGGCCATACCTAGTTCAACTCTGCTTAGGAAACTGACAAGAACAGTAGCTTCTCTTCAGTCCAGTACACTGTACATTCTGGGAGCAGACTTGAGTGCTATTTGCACTGTGTATGGCAATGGGAGCTCAATAGTGACTCTCCTTACCAGAAAACAACTCTTGCTCGTAGGACAAAAAACTGCGTGTGATTCAACTTTATTTATGACTGGGAAACCAACACTAGCTCACCTTATGAGAAACACACTCTGCTTTTGAAAAAAGACCACTCTTCTTCTCTACTGTGTTTCCTATAGGGACAGAACAGTGAGCTTGCTCAGAACAAAAGAACTGTGCTTTCTACACACATGGGCCATATCTAGTTCAACTCTGCTTAGGAAACTGACAAGAACAGTAGCTTCTCTTCAGCCCAGTACACTGTACTTGCTGGGAACATACGCGAGTGCTATTTGCACTGTGTATGGCAATGGAAGCACAATAGTGATTCTCCTTACCGAAAACAACTCTTGCTCCTAGGACCAAAAACTGCATGTGATTCAACTCCATTTCTGACTGGGAAACAAACACTAGCTCGCCTTAGAAGAAACACACTCTGCTTTTGAGAAAAGACCACTCATGTACTCTACTGTGTTTCCTAAAGGGCCAGAACAGTGAGCTTGCTCAGAACAAAAGAACTGTGCTTCCTACACACACGGGCCATATCTAGTTCAACTCTGCTTAGGAAACTGACAAGAACAGTAGCTTCTCTTCAGTCCAGTACACTGTACTTGCTGGGAACAGACACGAGTGCTATTTGCACTGTGTATGGCAATGGGAGCGCAATAGTGACTCTCCTTACCAGAAAACAACTCTTGCTCATAGGACCAAAAACTGCATGTGATTCAACTCCATTTCTGACTGGGAAACAAACACCAGGTCACCTTAGAAGAAACACACTCTGCTTTTGAGAAAAGACCACTCTTCTAATCTCCTTTGTTTCCTATAGGGCCAGAACAGTGAGCTTGCTCAGAACAAAAGAACTGTGCTTCCTACACACACGGGCCATATCTAGTTCAACTCTGCTTAGGAAACTGACAAGAGCAGTAGCTTCTCTTCAGTCCAGTATACTGTACATGCTGGGAACAGTCGCGAGTGCTATTTGCACTGTGTATGGCAATGGGAGCACAATAGTGACTCTCCTTACCAGAAAACAACTCTTGCTCCTAGGACCAGAAAGTGCATGTGATTCAACTCCATTTCTGACTGGGAAACCAACACTAGCTCGCGTTGGAAGAAAAACACTCTGCTTTTGAGGAAAGACCACTCTTCTACTCTACTGTGTTTCCTATAGGGCCAGAACAGTGAGCTTGCTCAGAACAAATGAACTGTGCTTCCTACACACACGGGCCATATCCAGTTCAACTCTGCTTAGGAAACTGACAAGAACAGTAGATTCTCTTCAGTCCAGTACACTGTACATGCTGGGAACAGAAGCGAGTGCTATTTGCACTGTGTATGGCAATGGGAGCGCAATTGTGACTCTCCTACCAAAAAACAACTCTTGCTCGTAGGACAAAAAACTGCATGTGATTCAACTTTATTTCTGACTGGGAATCCAACATTAGCTCGCCTTAAGAGAAACACACTCTGCTTTTGAGAAAAGAGCACTCTTCTACTCTACTGTGTTTCCTATAAAACCAGAACAGTGAGCTTGCTCAGAACAAAGAACTGTGCTTCCTACACACACGGGCCATATCTAGTTCAACTCTGCTTAGGAAACTCTCAAGAACAGTAGCTTCTCTTCAGTCCAGTACACTGTACTTGCTGGGAACAGACGCGAGTGCTATTTGCACTGTGTATGGCAATGGGAGCGCAATAGTGACTCTCCTTACCAGAAAACAACTCTTGCTTGTAGGACCAAAAACTGCATGTGATTCAACTCCATTTCTGACTGGGAAACAAAAACTAGTTCGCCTTAGAAGAAACACACTCTGCTTTTGAGAAAAGAGCACTCTTCTACTCTACTGTGTTTTCTATAGGGCCAGAACAGTGAGCTTGCTCAGAACAAAAGAACTGTGCTTCCTACAAACACGGGCCATATTTAGTTCAACTCTGCTTAGGAAACTGACAAGAACAGTAGCTGATCTTCTGTCCAGTACACTGTACTTGCTGGGAACAGACGCGAGTGCTATTTGCACTGTGTACGGCAATGGGAGCACAATAGTGACTCTTCTTACCAGAAAACAACTCTTGCTCCTAGGACCAGAAACTGCATGTGATTCAGCTCCATTTTGGACTGGGAAACAAACGCTAGCTCGCCTGACATGAAACACACTCAGTTTTTTAGAAAAGAGCACTCTTCTACACTACAGTGTTTCCTATAGGGCCAGAACAGTGAGCTTTCTCAGAACAAAAGAACTGTGCTTCCTACACACACGGGCCATATCTAGTTCAACTCTGCTTTGGAAACTGACGAGAACAGTAGCTCTTCTTCAGTCCAATACACTGTACTTGCTGGGAACAGACGCGAGTGCTATTTTTACTGTGTATGGCAATGGGAGCGCAATAGTGACTCTTTTTACCAGAAAACAACTCTTGCTCGTAGGACCAAAAACTGCATTTGATTCACCTCCATTTAGGACTGGGAAACAAACGATAGCTAGACTTACAAGAAACACACTCTGCTTATGAGAAAAGAGCACTCCTCTACTCTACTGTGTTTCCTATAGGGCCAGAAGAGTGAGCTTGCTCAGAACAAAAGAACTGTGCTTCCTACACACACGGGCCATATCTAGTTCAACTCCGCTTAGGAAACTGACAAGAACAGTAGCTTCTCTTCAGTCCAGTACACTGTACTTGCTGGGAACAGACGCGAGTGCTATTTGCACTGTGTATGGCAATGGGAGCGCAATAGTGACTCTCCTTACCAGAAAACAACTCTTGCTCGTAGGACCAAAAACTGCGTGTGATTCAACTTTATTTCTGACTGGGAAACCAAGACTAGCTCGCCTTATGAGAAACACACTCTGCTTTTGAGAAAAGAGCACTCTTCTACTCTACTGTGTTTCCTATATTGCCTGAACAGTGAGCTTGCTCAGAACAAAAGAACTGTGCTTCCTACACACACGGGCCATATCGAGTTCAACTCTGCTTAGGAAACTGACAAGAACAGTAGCTTCTCTTCAGTCCAGTACACTGTACTTGCTGGGAACAGACGCGAGTGCTATTTGCACTATGTATGGCAATGGGAGCGCAATAGTGACTCTCCTTACCAGAAAACAACTCTTGCTCGTAGGACCAAAAACTGCATGTGATTCAACTCCATTTCTGACTGGGAAACAAACACTAGCTCGCCTTAAAAGAAACACACTCTGCTTTTGAGAAAAGACCACTCTTCTACTCTACTGTGTTTCCTATAAGGACAGAACAGTGAGCTTGCTCAGAACAAAAGAACTGTGCTTCCTACACACACGGGCCATATCGAGTTCAACTCTGCTTTGGAAACTGACGAGAACAGTCGCTTCTCTTAAGTCCAGTACACTGTACTTGCTGGGAACATATGCGAGTGCTATTTGCACTGTGTATGGCAATGGGAGCGCAATAGTGACTCTCCTTACCAGAAAACAACTCTTGATCGTAGGACCAAAAACTGCATGTGATTCAACTCCATTTCTGACTGGGAAACAAACACTAGTTCGCCTTATGAGAAACACACTCTGCTTTTGAGAAAAGAACACTCTTCTACTCTACTGTGTTTCCTATAGGGCCAGAACACTGAGCTTGCTCAGAACAAAAGAACTGTGCTTCCTACACACACGGGCCATATCGAGTTCAAATCTGCTTAGGAAACTGACATGAACAGTAGCTTCTCTTCAGTCCAGGACACTGTACTTGCTGGGAACAGACGAGAGTGCTATTTGCACTGTGTATGGCAATGGGAGCGCAATAGTGACTCTCCTTACCAGAAAACAACTCTTGCTCGTAGGACCAAAAACTGCATGTGATTCAACTCCATTTCTGACTGGGAAACAAACACTAGCTCGCCTTACAAGAAACACACTCTGCTTTTGAGAAAAGAGCACTCTTCTACTCTACTGTGTTTCCTATAGGGCCAGAACAGTGAGCTTGCTCAGAACAAAAGAAATGTGCTTCCTACACACACGGGCTATATCGAGTTCAACTCTGCTTTGGAAACTGACGAGAACAGTAGCGTCTCTTCAGTCCAGTACACTGTACTTGCTGAGAACAGACGCAAGTGCTATTTGCACTGTGTATGGCAATGGGAGCGCAATAGTGACTCTCCTTACCAGAAAACAACTCTTGCTCGTAGTTCCAAAAACTGCATGTGATTCAACTACATTTCTGACTGGGAAAAAAACACCGGCTCGCCTTAGAAGAGACACACTCTGCTTTTGAGAAAAGAGCTCTCTATTACTCTACTGTGTTTCCTATAGGGACAGAACAGTGAGCTTGCTCAGAACAAAAGAACTGTGCTTCCTACACACACGGGCCATATCTAGTTCAACTCTGCTTAGGAAATTGACAAGAACAGTAGCTTCTCTTCAGTCCAGTACACTGTACTTGCTGGGAACAGACGCGAGTGCTATTTGCACTGTGTATGGCAATGGGAGCGCAATAGTGACTCTCCTTACCAGAAAACAACTCTTGCTCGTAGAACGAAAAACTGCATGTGATTCAACTCCATTTCTTACTGGGAAACAAATACTAGCTCGCCTTAGAAGAAACACACTCTGCTTTTGAGAAAAGACCACTCTATACTCTACTGTGTTTCCTATAGGGACAGAACAGTGAGCTTGCTCAGAACAAATAACTGTGCTTCCTACACACACGGGCCATATCTAGTTCAACTCTGCTTAGGAAACTTACAAGAACTGTAGCTTCTCTTCAGTCCAGTACACTGTACTTGCTGGGAACAGACGCGAGTGCTATTTGCACTGTCTATGGCAATGGGAGCGCAATAGTGACTCTCCTTACCAGAAAACAACTCTTGCTCGTAGGACCAAAAACTGCATGTGATTCAACTCCATTTCTGACTGGGAAACAAATACTAGCTCGCCTTAGAAGAAACACACTCTGCCTTTGAGAAAAGACCACTCTATACTCTACTGTGTTTCCTATAGGGACAGAACAGTGAGCTTGCTCAGAACAAAAGAACTGTGCTTCCTACACACACGGCCATATCTAGTTCAACTCTGCTTAGGAAACGGACAAGAACAGTAGCTTCTCTTCAGTCCAGTACACTGTACTTGCTGGGAACAGACGCGAGTGCTATTTGCACTGTGTATGGCAATGGGAGCGCAATAGTGACTCTCCTTACCAGAAAACAACTCTTGCTCGTAGGACCAAAAACTGCATGTGAAACAACTCCATTTCTGACTGGTAAACAAACACCAGCTCGCCTTAGAAGAAACACACTCTGCTTTTGAGAAAAGACCACTCTTCTACTCTACTGTGTTTCCTATAGGGACAGAACAGTGAGCTTGCTCAGAACAAAAGAACTGTGCTTCCTACAAACACGGGCCATATTTAGTTGAACTCTGTTTAGGAATCTGACAAGAACAGTCGCTTCTCTTCAGTCCAGTACACTGTACTTGCTGGGAACATACGCCAGTGCTATTTGCACTGTGTATGGCAATGGGAGCGCAATAGTGACTCTCCTTACCAGAAAACAACTCTTGATCGTAGGACCAGAAACTGCATGTGATTCAACTCCATTTCTGACTGGGAAACAAACACTAGTTCGCCTTACGAGAAACACACTCTGCTTTTGAGAAAAGACCACTCTTATACTCTACTGTGTTTCCTATAGGGCCAGAACACTGAGCTTGCTCAGAAAAAAAGAACTGTGCTTCCTACACACACGGGCCATATGTAGTTCAACTCTGATTAGGAAACTGACAAGAGCAGTAGCTTCTCTTCAGTCCAGTACACTGTACATGCTGGGAACTGTCGCGAGTGCTATTTGCACTGTGTATGGCAATGGGAGCGCAATAGTGACTCTCCTTACCAGAAAACTACTCTTGCTCGTAGGACCAAAAACTGCATGTGATTCAACTCCATTTCTGACTGGGAAGCAAACACTAGCTCGCCTTAAAAGAAACACACTCTGCTTTTGAGAAAAGAGCACTCTTCTACTCTACTGTGTTCCTTAAAGAGCCAGAACAGTGAGCTTGCTCAGAACAAAAGAACTGTGCTTCCTACACACAGGGGCCCTATCGAGTTCAACTCTGCTTAGGAAACTGACAAGAACAGTCACTTTTTTCAGTCCTGTACACTGTACTTGCTGGGAACAGACGCGAGTGCTATTTGCACTGTGTATGGCAATGGGAGCACAATAGTGACTCTCCTTACCAGAAAACAACTCTTGCTCGTAGGACAAAAAACTGCATGTGATTCAACTTTATTTCTGACTGGGAAACCAACACTACCTCGCCTTACGAAAAACACACTCTGCTTTTGAGAAAAGAGCACTCTTCTACTCTACTGTGTTTCCTATAGGGCCAGAACAGTGAGCTTGCTCAGAACAAAAGAACTGTGCTTCCTACACACACGGGACATATCTAGTTCAACTCCGCTTAGGAAACTGACAAGAACAGTAGCTTCTCTTAAGTCCAGTACACTGTACTTGCTGGGAACAGACGCGAGTGCTATTTCCACTGTGTATGGCAATGGGAGCGCAATAGTGACTCTCCTTACCAGAAAAAAACTCTTGCTCGTAGGACCAAAAACTGTGTGAGATTCAACTTTATTTCTGACTGGGAAACTAATACTAGCTCGCCTTATGAGAAACACACTCTGCTTTTGAGAAAAGAGCACTCCTCTACTCTACTGTGTTTCCTATATTGCCAGAAGAGTGAGCTTGCTCAGAACAAAAGAACTGTGCTTCCTACACACACGGGCCATATCGAGTTCAACTCTGCTTAGGAAACTGACAAGAACAGTAGCTTCTCTTCAGTCCATTACACTGTACTTGCTGGGAACAGACGCGAGTGCTATTTGCACTGTGTATGGCAATGGGAGCGCAATAGTGACTCTCCTTACCAGAAAACAACTCTTGCTCGTAGGACCAAAAACTGCATGTGATTCAACTCCATTTCTGACTGGGAAGCAAACACTAGCTCGCCTTAAAAGAAACACACTCTGCTTTTGAGAAAAGACCACTCTTCTACTCTACTGTATTTCCTATAGGGCCAGAACAGTGAGCTTGCTCAGAACAAAAGAACTGTGCTTCCTACACACACGGGCCATATCGAGTTCAATTCTGCTTAGGAAACTGACAAGAACAGTAGCTTCTCTTCAGTCCAGTACACTGTACTTGCTGGGAACATACGCGAGTGCTATTTGCACTATGTATGGCAATGGGAGCGCAATAGTGACTCTCCTTACCAGAAAACAACTCTTGCTCGTAGGACCAGACTGCATGTGATTCAACTCCATTTCTGACTGGGAAGCAAACACTAGCTCGCCTTAAAAGAAACACACTCTGCTTTTGAGAAAAGACCACTCTTCTACTCTACTGTGTTTCCTATAGGGCCAGAACAGTGAGCTTGCTCAGAACAAAAGAACTGTGCTTCCTACACACACGGACCATATCGAGTTCAACTCTGCTTAGGAAACTGACAAGAACAGTATCTTCTCTTCAGTCCAGTACACTGTACATGCTGGGAACAGACTCGAGTGCTATTTGCACTGTGTATGGCAATGGGAGCGCAATAGTGACTCTCCTTACCAGAAAACAGCTCTTGCTCGTAGGACCAGAAACTGCATGTGATTCAACTCCATTTCTGACTGGGAAACAAACAGTAGCTCACCTTACGAGAAACCCACTCTGCTTTTGCGTGAAGAGCACTCTTCTACTCTACTGTGTTTCCTATAGGGCCAGAACAGTGAGCTTGCTCAGAACAAAAGAACTGTGCTTCCTACACACACGGGCCATATCTAGTTCAACTCTGCTTAGGAAACTGACAAGAACAGTAGCTTCTCTTCAGTCCAGTACACTTTACCTGCTGGGAACAGACGCGAGTGCTATTTGCACTGTGTATGGCAAGGGGAGCGCAATAGTTACTTTCCTTACCAGAAAACAACTCTTGCTCGTAAAACCAAAAACTGCATGTGAAACAACTCCATTTCTGACTGGGAAACAAACACTATCTCGCCTTAGAAGAAACACACTCTGCTTTTGAGAAAAGAGCACTCTTCTACTCTCCTGTGTTTCCTAAAGGGCCAGAACAGTGAGCTTGCTCAGAACAAAAGAACTGTGCTTCCTACACACACGGGCCATATCTAGTTCAACTCTGCTTAGGAAACTGACAAGAACAGTAGCTTCTCTTCAGTCCAGTACACTGTACATACTGGGAACAGAAGCGAGTGCTATTTGCACTGTGTATGGCAATGGGAGCGCAATAGTGACTCTCCTTACCAGAAAACAACTCTTGCTCGTAGGACAAAAAACTGCGTGTGATTCAACTTTATTTCTGACCGGGAATCCAACACTAGCTTGCCTTATGAGAAACACACTCTGCTTTTGAGAAAAGAGCACTCTTCTACTCTACTGTGTTTCTTATAGGACCAGAACAGTGAGCTTGCTCAGAACAAAGAACTGTGCTTCCTACACACACGGGCCATATCTAGTTCAACTATGCTTAGGAAACTCTCAAGAACAGTAGCTTCTCTTCAGTCCAGTACACTGTACTTGCTGGGAACAGACGCGAGTGCTTTTTGCACTGTGTATGGCTATGGGAGCGCAATAGTGACTCTCCTTACCAGAAAACAACTCTTGCACGTAGGACCAAAAACTGCATGTGATTCAACTCCATTTCTGACTGGGAAACAAACACCAGCTCGCCTTAGAAGAAACACACTCTGCTTTTGAGAAAAGAGCACTCTTCTACTCTACTGTGTTTCCTATAGGGCCAGAACAGTGAGCTTGCTCAGAACAAAAGAACTGTGCTTCCTACACACACAGGCCATATCTAGTTCAACTCTGCTTAGGAAACTGACAAGAGCAGTAGCTTCTCTTCAGTCCAGTACACTGTACATGCTGGGAACAGTCGCGAGTGCTATTTGCACTGTGTATGGCAATGGGAGCGCAATAGTGACTCTCCTTACCAGAAAACAACTCTTGCTCATAGGACCAGAAAGTGCATGTGATTCAACTCCATTTCTGACTGGGAAACCAACACTAGCTTGCCTTGGAAGAAACACACTCTGCTTTTGAGGAAAGACCACTCTTCTACTCTACTGTGTTTCCTATAGGGCCAGAACAGTGAGCTTGCTCAGAACAAAAGAACTGTGCTTCCTACACACACGTGCCATATCAAGTTCAACTCAGGTTAGGAAACTGACAAGAACAGTAGCTTCTCTTCAGTCCAGTACACTGTACTTGCTGGGAAATGACGCGTGTGCTATTTTCACTGTGTATGTCAATGGGAGCGCAATAGTGACTCTCCTTACCAGAAAACAACTCTTGCTCGTAGGACCAGAAACTACATGTGATGCAACTCCATTTCTGACTGGGAAACAAACACTAGCTCGCCTTACGAGAAACACACTCTGCTTTTGAGAAAAGACCTCTCTTCTACTCTACTGTGTTTCCTATAGTGACAGAACAGTGAGCTTTCTCAGAACAAAAGAACTGTGCTTCCAACACACGGGCCATATCTAGTTCAACTCTGCTTAGGAAACTGACAAGAACAGTAGCTTCTCTTCAGTCCAGTACACTGTGCTTGCCGGGAACAGACGCGAGTGCTATTTGCACTGTGTATGGCAATGGGAGTGCAATAGTGACTCTCCTTACCAGAAAACAACTCTTGCTCGTAGGACCAGAAACTGCATGTGATTCAACTCCATTTCTGACTGGGAAACAAACACTAGTTCAACTTAGAAGAAACACGCTCTGCTTTTGAGAAAAGACATCTCATCTTCTCTCCAGTGTTTCCTATAGGGCCAGAACAGTGAGCTTGCTCAGAACAAAAGAACTGTGCTTCCTGCACACACGGGCCATATCTAGTTCAACTCTGCATAGGAAAATGACAAGAACAGTAGCTTCTCTTCAGTCCAGTACACTGTACTTGCTGGGAACAGACGCGAGTGCTATTTGCACTGTGTATGGCAATGGGAGCGCAATAGTGACTCTACTTATCAGAAAACAACTCTTGCTCGTAGAACCAAAAACTGCATGTGATTCAACTCCATTTCTGACTGGGAAACAAACACTAGCTCGCCTGAGCAGAAACACACTCTGCTTTTGAGAAAAGACCACTTTTCTACTCTACTGTGTTTCCTATAAAGACAGAATAGTGAGCTTGCTCAGAACAAAAGAACTGTGCTTCCTACACACACGGGCCATATCTAGTTCAACTCTGCTTAGGAAACTGACAAGAACAGTAGCTTCTCTTCAGTCCAGTACACTGTACTTGCTGGGAACATACGCGAGTGCTATTTGCACTGTGTATGGCAATGGGAGCGCAATAGTGACTCTCCTTACCAGAAAACAACTCTTGCTCATAGGACCAAAAACTGCATGTGATTCAACTCCATTTCTGACTGGGAAACAAACACCAGCTCGCCTTAGAAGAAACACACTCTGCTTTTGAGAAAAGACCACTCATCTACTCTACTGTGTTTCCTAAAAGGCCAGAACAGTGAGCTTGCTCAGAACAAAAGAACTGTGCTTCCTACACACACGGGCCATATATAGTTCAACTCAGGTTAGGAAACTGACAAGAACAGTAGCTTCTCTTCAGTCCAGTACACTGTACTTGCTGGGAAATGACGCGAGTGCTATTTGCACTGTGTATGTCAATGGGAGCGCAATAGTGACTCTCCTTAGCAGAAAACAACTCCTGTTCGTAGGACCAGAAACTACATGTGATGCAACTCCATTTCTGACTGGGAAACAAACACTAGCTCGCCTTACGAGAAACACACTCTGCTTTTGAGAAAAGAGCACTCTTCTACTCTACTGTGTTTCCTATAGGACCAGAACAGTGAGCTTGCTCAGAACAAAAGAACTGTGCTTCCTGCACACACGGGCCATATCTAGTTCAACTCTGCTTAGGAAACTGACAAGAACAGTAGCTTCTCTTCAGTCCAGTACACTGTACTTGCTGGGAACAGACGCGAGTGCTATTTGCACTGTGTATGGCAATGGGAGCGCAATAGTGACTCTACTTATCAGAAAACAACTCTTGCTCGTAGAACCAAAAACTGCATGTGATTCAACTCCATTTCTGACTGGGAAACAAACACTAGCTCGCCTGAGCAGAAACACACTCTGCTTTTGAGAAAAGACCACTTTTCTACTCTACTGTGTTTCCTATAAAGACAGAATAGTGAGCTTGCTCAGAACAAAAGAACTGTGCTTCCTACACACACGGGCCATATCTAGTTCAACTCTGCTTAGGAAACTGACAAGAACAGTAGCTTCTCTTCATTCCAGTACACTGTACTTGCTGGGAAATAACGCGAGTGCTATTTGCACTGTGTATGGCAATGGGAGCGCAATAGTGACTCTCCTTAACAGAAAACAACTCTTGCTCATAGGACCAAAAACTGCATGTGATTCAACTCCATTTCTGACTGGGAAACAAACACCAGCTCGCCTTAGAAGAAACACACTCTGCTTTGGAGAAAAGACCACTCATCTACTCTACTGTGTTACCTAAAAGGCCAGAACAGTGAGGTTGCTCAGAACAAAAGAACTGTGCTTCCTACACACACGGGCCATATATAGTTCAACTCAGGTTAGGAAACTGACAAGAACAGTAGCTTCTCTTCAGTCCAGTACACTGTACTTGCTGGGAAATGACGCGAGTGCTATTTTCACTGTGTATGTCAATGGGAGCACAATAGTGACTCTCCTTACCAGAAAACAACTCTTGCTCGTAGGACCAGAAACTACATGTGATGCAACTCCATTTCTGACTGGGAAACAAACACTAGCTCCCCTTACGAGAAACACACTCTGCTTTTGAGAAAAGACCACTCTTCTACTCTACTGTGTTTCCTATAGTGACAGAACAGTGAGTTTCTCAGAACAAAAGAACTGTGCTTCCAACACAAGGGCCATATCTAGTTCAACTCTGCTTAGGAAACTGACAAGAACAGTAGCTTCTCTTCAGTCCAGTACACTGTACTTGCCAGGAACAGACGCGAGTGCTATTTGCACTGTGTATGGCAATGGGAGTGCAATAGTGACTCTCCTTACCAGAAAACAACTCTTGCTCGTAGGACCAGAAACTGCATGTCATTCAACTCCATTTCTGACTGGGAAACAAACACCAGCTCACCTTGTAAGAAAAACTCTCTTCTTTTGAGAAAGGAGCACTCTTCTACTCTACTGTGTTTCCACTAGGGCCAGAACAGTGAGCTTGCTCAGAACAAAACAACTGTGCTTCCTACACACATGGGCCGTATATCGTTCAACTCTGCTTAGGAAACTGACAAGAACAGTAGCTTCTCTTCAGTCCAGTACACTGTACTTGCTGGAAACAGACACGAGTGCTATTTGCACTGTGTATGGCAATGGGAGCGCAATAGTGACTCTCTTTACCAGAAAACAACTCTTGCTCGTTAAACCAGAAACTGTATGTGATTCAACTCCATTTCTGACTGGGAAACAAACACTAGTTCACCTTACAAGAAACACACTCTGCTTTTGAGAAAAGAGCACTCTTCTACTCTACTGTGTTTTCTAGAGGGCCAGAAGAGTGAGGTTGCTCAGAACAAAGAACTGTGCTTCCTACACACATGGGCCATATCTATTTCAACTCTGCTTAGGAAACTGACAAGAACAGTAGCTTCTCTTCATTCCAGTACACTGTACATGCTGGGAACAGACGCGAGTGCTATTTGCTCTGTGTATGGCAATGGGAGCGCAATAGTGACTCTCCTTACCAGAAAATAACTCTTGCTCGTAGGACGAAAAACTGCGTGTGATTCAACTCCATTTCTGACTGGGAAACAAACACTAGCTCGCCTTACGAGAAACACACTCTGCTTTTGAGAAAAGAGCGCTCTTCTACTCTACTGTGTTTCCTATAGGGCCAGAACAGTGAGCTTGCACAGAACAAAAGAACTGTGCTTCCTACACACACGGGCCATATCTAGTTCAACTCTGCTTAGGAAACTGACAAGAACAGTAGCTTCTCTTCAGTCCAGTACACTGTACATGCTGGGAACAGACACGAGTGCTATTTGCACTGTGTATGGCAATGGGAGCGCTATAGTGACTCTCCTTACCAGAAAACAACTCTTGCTCGTAGGACCAGAAACTGCATGTGATTCAACACCATTTCTGACTGGGAAACAAACACTAGCTCACCTTACAAGAAACACACTATGCTTTTGAGAAAAGAGCACTCTTCTACTCTACTGTGTTTCCTATAGGGCCAGAACAGGGAGCTTGCTCAGAACAAAAGAACTGTGCTTCCTACACACACGGGCCATATCTATTTCAACTCTGCGTAGGAAACTGACAAGAACAGTAGCTTCTCTTCAGTCAAGTACACTGTACTTGCTGGGAACAGACGCAAGTGCTATTTGCACTATGTATGGCAATGGGAGCGCAATAGTGACTCTCCTTACCAGAAAACAACTCTTGCTCGTAGGACCAAAAACTGCATGTGATTCAACTCCATTTCTGACTGGGAAACAAATACTAGCTCGCCTTAGAAGAAACACACTCTGCTTTTGAGAAAAGACCACTCTTCTACTCTACTGTGTATCCTATAGTGCCAGAACAGTGAGCTTGCTCAGAACAAAAGAACTGTGCTTCCTACACACATGGGCCATATATAGTTCAACTCTGCTTAGGAAACTGACAAGAACAGTAGCTTTTCTTCAGTCCAGTACACTGTACTTGCTGGGAACAGACACGAGTTCTATTTGCACTATGTATGGCAATGGGAACGCAATAGTGACTCTCCTTACCAGAAAACAACTCTTGCTCGTAGGACGAAAAACTGCGTGTGATTCAAGTCCATTTCTGACTGGGAAACATACACTAGCTCGCCTTATGAGAAACACACTCTGCTTTTGAGAAAAGAGCACTCTTCTACTCTACTGTGTATCCTATAGGGCCAGAACAGTGAGCTTGCACAGAACAAAAGAACTGTGCTTCCTCCACACACGTGCCATATCTAGTTCAACTCTGCTTAGGATACTGACAAGAACAGTAGCTTCTCTTCAGTCCAGTACACTGTACATGCTGGGAACAGACGCGAGTGCTATTTGCACTGTGTATGGCAATGGGAGCGCAATAGTGACTCTCCTTACCAGAAAACAACTCTTGCTCGTAGGACCAGAAACTGCATTTGATTCAACTCCATTTCTGACTGGGAAACAAACACGAGCTCAACTTTCAAGAAACACACTCTGCTTTTGAGAAAAGACCACTCATCTGCTCTACTGTGTTTCCTATAGGGCCAGAACAGTGAGGTTGCTCAGAACAAAACAACTGTGCTTCCTACAGACACGGGCCATATCTAGTTCAACTCTGCTTAGGAAACTGACAAGAACAGTAGCTTCTCTTCAGTCCAGTACACTGTACATGCTGGGAACAGACGCGAGTGCTATTTGCACTGTGTATGGCAATGGGAGCGCAATAGTGACTCTCCTTACCAGAAAACAACTCTTGCTCGTAGGACCAGAAACTGTATGGGATTCAACTCCATTTCTGACTGGGAAACAAACACTAGCTCACCTTACAAGAAACACACTCTGCTTTTGAGAAAAGAGCACTCTTCTACTCTACTGTGTTTCCTCTAGGGCCAGAACAGTGAGCTTGCTCAGAACAAAACAACTGTGCTTCCTACAGAAACTGGCCATATCTAGGTCAACTCTGCTTAGGAAACTGACAGGAACAGTAGCTTCTCTTCAGTCCAGTACACTGTACTTGCTGGGAACAGACGCGAGTGCTATTTGCACTGTGTATGGCAATGGGAGCGCAATAGTGACTCTCCTTACCAGAAAACAACTCTTGCTCGTAGGACCAGAAACTGCATGTGATTCAACTCCATTTCTGACTGGGAAACAAACACCAGCTCACCTTGCAAGAAAAACACTCTTCTTTTGAGAAAGGAGCACTATTCTACTCTACTGTGTTTTCTCTAGGGCCAGAATAGTGAGCTTACTCAGAACAAAAGAACTGTGCTTCCTACACACACGGGCCATATCTAGTTCAACTCTGCTTAGGAAACTGACAAGAACAGTCGCTTCTCTTCAGTCCAGTACACTGTACTTGCTGGGAACAGACGCGAGTGCTATTTGCACTGTGTATGGCAGTGGGAGCGCAATAGTGACTCTCCTTACCAGAAAACAACTCTTGCTTGTAGGAACAGAAACTGTATGGGATTCAACTCCATTTCTGACTGGGAAACAAACACTAGCTCGCCTTAGAAGAAACACACTCTGCTTTTGAGAAAAGAGCACTCTTCTACTCCACTGTGTTTCCTATAGGGCTAGAACAGTGAGCATGCTCAGAACAAAAGAACTGTGCTTCCTACACACACCGGCCATATCTATTTCTACTCTGCTTAGGAAACTGACAAGAACAGTAGCTTCTCTTCAGTCCAGTATACTGTACATGCTGGGAACAGACGCGAGTGCTATTTGCACTGTGTGGCAATGGGAGTGCAATAGTGACTCTCCTTACCAGAAAACAACTCTTGTTCGTAGGACCAGTAACTGCATGTGATTCAACCCCATTTCTGACTGGGAAACAAAACTAGCTCGCCTTATGAGAAACACACTCTGCTTTTGAGAAAAGACCACTCTTCTACTCTACTGTGTTTCCTTTAGGGCCAGAACAGTGAGCTTGCTGAGAACAAAAGAACTGTGCTTCCTACACAAACGGGCCATATCTAGTTCAACTCTGCTTAGGAAACTGACAAGAACAGTAGCTTCTCTTCAGTCCAGTACACTGTACATGCTGGGAACAGACGCGAGTGCTATTTGCACTGTGTATGAAAATGGAACGCAATAGTGACTCTCCTTACCAGAAAACAACTCTTGCTCGTAGGACGAAAAACTGCGTGTGATTCAAGTCCATTTCTGACTGGGAAACATACACTAGCTCGCCTTATGAGAAACACACTCTGCTTTTGAGAAAAGAGCACTCTTCTACTCTACTGTGTATCCTATAGGGCCAGAACAGTGAGCTTGCACAGAACAAAAGAACTGTGCTTCCTCCACACACGTGCCATATCTAGTTCAACTCTGCTTATATACTGACAAGAACAGTAGCTTCTCTTCAGTCCAGTACACTGTACATGCTGGGAAGAGACGCGAGTGCTATTTGCACTGTGTATGGCAATGGGAGCGCAATAGTGACTCTCCTTACCAGGAAACAACTCTTGCTCGTAGGAACAGAAACTGCATTTGATTCAACTCCATTTCTGACTGGGAAACAAACACGAGCTCACCTTACAAGAAACACACTCTGCTTTTGAGAAAAGACCACTCATCTGCTCTACTGTGTTTCCTATAGGGCCAGAACAGTGAGGTTGCTCAGAACAAAACAACTGTGCTTCCTACAGACACGGGCCATATCTAGTTCAACTCTGCTTAGGAAACTGACAAGAACAGTAGCTTCTCTTCAGTCCAGTACACTGTACATGCTGGGAACAGACGCGAGTGCTATTTGCACTGTGTATGGCAATGGGAGCGCAATAGTGACTCTCCTTACCAGAAAACAACTCTTGCTCATAGGACCAGAAACTGCATGTGATTCAACTCCGTTTCTGACTGGGAAACAAACACTAGCTCGCCTTACGAAAAACAAACTCTGCTTTTGAGAAAAGAGCACTCTTCTACTCTACTGTGTTTCCTATAGCGCCAGAACAGTAAACTTGCTCAGAACAAAAGAAATGTGCTTCCTACACACACGGGCCATATATCGTTCAACTCTGCTTAGGAAACTGACAAGAACAGTAGCTTCTCTTCAGTCCAGTACACTGTACTTGCTGGGAACAGACACGAGTGCTATTTGCACTATGTATGGCAATGGGAGCGCAATAGTGACTCTCCTTACCAGAAAACAACTCTTGCTCGTAGGACGAAAAACTGCGTGTGATTCAAGTCCATTTCTGACCGGGAAAACTTACACTAGCTCGCCTTATGAGAAACACACTCTGCTTTTGAGAAAAGAGCACTCTTCTACTCTACTGTGTATCCTATAGGGCCAGAACAGTGAGCTTGCACAGAACAAAAGAACTGTGCTTCCTCCACACACGGGCCATATCTAGTTCAACTCTGCTTAGGAAACTGACAAGAACAGTAGCTTCTCTTCAGTCCAGTACACTGTACATGCTGGGAACTGACGCGAGTGCTATTTGCACTGTGTATGGCAATGGGAGCGCAATAGTGACTCTCCTTACCAGAAAACAACTCTTGCTCGTAGGACCAGAAACTGTATGGGATTCAACTCCATTTCTGACTGGGAAACAAAACACTAGCTCACCTTACAAGAAACACACTCTGCTTTTAAGAAAAGACCACTCTTCTACTCTACTGTGTTTCCTATAGGGCCAGAACAGTGAGCTTGCTCAGAACAAAACGACTGTGCTTCCTACAGAAACGGGCCATATCTAGTTCAACTCTGCTTAGGAAACTGACAGGAACAGTAGCTTCTCTTCAGTCCAGTACACTGTACTTGCTGGGAACAGACGCGAGTGCTATTTGCACTGTGTATGGCAATGGGAGCGCAATAGTGACTCTCCTTACCAGAAAACAACTCTTGCTCGTAGGAACAGAAACTGCATGTTATTCAACTCCATTTCTGACTGGGAAACAAACACTAGCTCGCCTTACGAGAAACAAACTCTGCTTTTGAGAAAAGAGCACTCTTCTACTCTACTGTGTTTCCTATAGCGCCAGAACAGTGAGCTTGCTCAGAACAAAAGAACTGTGCTTCCTACACACACGGGCCATATCTAGTTCAACTCTGCTTAGGAAACTGACAAGAACAATAGCTTCTCTTCAGTCCAGTACACTGTACTTGCTGGGAACAGACGCGAGTGCTATTTGCACTGTGTATGGCAGTGGGAGCGCAATAGTGACTCTCCTTACCAGAAAACAACTCTTGCTTGTAGGAACAGAAACTGTATGGGATTCAACTCCATTTCTGACTGGGAAACAAACACTAGCTCGCCTTAGAAGAAACACACTCTGCTTTTGAGAAAAGAGCACTCTTCTACTCTACTGTGTTTCCTATAGGGCCAGAACAGTGAGCATGCTCAGAACAAAAGAACTGTGCTTCCTACACACACCGGCCATATCTATTTCTACTCTGCTTAGGAAACTGACAAGAACAGTAGCTTCTCTTCAGTCCAGTATACTGTACATGCTGGGAACAGACGCGAGTGCTATTTGCACTGTGTGGCAATGGGAGTGCAATAGTGACTCTCCTTACCAGAAAACAACTCTTGTTCGTAGTACCAGTAACTGCATGTGATTCAACCCCATTTCTGACTGGGAAACAAACACTAGCTCGCCTTATGAGAAACACACTCTGCTTTTGAGAAAAGATCACTCTTCTACTCTACTGTGTTTCCTAGAGGGCCAGAAGAGTGAGGTTGCTCAGAACAAAGAACTGTGCTTCCTACACACAAGGGCCATATCTAGTTCAACTCTGCTTAGGAAACTGACAAGAACAGTAGCTTCTCTTCATTCCAGTACACTGTACATGCTGGGAACAGAGGCGAGTTCTATTTGCACTATGTATGGCAATGGGAACGCAATAGTGACTCTCCTTACCAGAAAACAACTCTTGCTCGTAGCACCAGAAACTGCATGTGATTCAACTCCATTTCTGACTGGGAAACAAACAGTAGCTCGCCTTACGAGAAACACACTCTGCTTTTGAGAAAAGAGCACTCTTCTACTCTACTGTGTTTCCTATAGGGCCAGAACAGTGAGCTTGCTCAGAACAAAAGAACTGTGCTTCCTACACACACGGGCCATATCTAGTTCAACTCTGCTTAGGAAACTGACAAGAACAGTAGTTTCTCTTCAGTCCAGTACACTGTACTTGCTGGGAACAGACGTAAGAGCTATTTGCTCTATGTATGGCAATGGGAGTGCAATAGTGACTCTCCTTACCAGAAAACAACTGTTGCTCATAGGACCAAAAACTGCATGTGATTCAACTCCATTTCTGACTGGGAAACAAACACGAGCTCAACTTTCAAGAAACACACTCTGCTTTTGAGAAAAGACCACTCATCTGCTCTACTGTGTTTCCTATAGGGCCAGAACAGTGACGTTGCTCAGAACAAAACAACTGTGCTTCCTACAGACACGGGCCATATCTAGTTCAACTCTGCTTAGGAAACTGACAAGAACAGTAGCTTCTCTTCAGTCCAGTACACTGTACATGCTGGGAACAGACGCGAGTGCTATTTGCACTGTGTATGGCAATGGGAGCGCAATAGTGACTCTCCTTACCAGAAAACAACTCTTGCTCGTAGGACCAGAAACTGTATGGGATTCAACTCCATTTCTGACTGGGAAACAAACACTAGCTCACCTTACAAGAAACACACTCTGCTTTTGAGAAAAGAGCACTCTTCTACTCTACTGTGTTTCCTCTAGGGCCAGAACAGTGAGCTTGCTCAGAACAAAACAACTGTGCTTCCTACAGAAACGGGCCATATCTAGGTCAACTCTGCTTAGGAAACTGACAGGAACAGTAGCTTCTCTTCAGTCCAGTACACTGTACTTGCTGGGAACAGACGCGAGTGCTATTTGCACTGTGTATGGCAATGGGAGCGCAATAGTGACTCTCCTTACCAGAAAACAACTCTTGCTCGTAGGACCAGAAACTGCATGTGATTCAACTCCATTTCTGACTGGGAAACAAACACCAGCTCACCTTGCTAGAAAAACACTCTTCTTTTGAGAAAGGAGCACTATTCTACTCTACTGTGTTTCCTCTAGGGCCAGAATAGTGAGCTTACTCAGAACAAAAGAACTGTGCTTCCTACACACACGGGCCATATCTAGTTTTACTCTGCTTAGGAAACTGACAAGAACAGTCGCTTCTCTTCAGTCCAGTACACTGTACATGCTGGGAACAGACGCGAGTGCTATTTGCACTGTGTATGGCAGTGGGAGCGCAATAGTGACTCTCCTTACCAGAAAACAACTCTTGCTTGTAGGAACAGAAACTGTATGGGATTCAACTCCATTTCTGACTGGGAAACAAACACTAGCTCGACTTAGAAGAAACACACTCTGCTTTTGAGAAAAGAGCACTCTTCTACTCTACTGTGTTTCCTATAGGGCTAGAACAGTGAGCATGCTCAGAACAAAAGAACTGTGCTTCCTACACACACCGGCCATATCTATTTCTACTCTGCTTAGGAAACTGACAAGAACAGTAGCTTCTCTTCAGTCCAGTATACTGTACATGCTGGGAACAGACGCGAGTGCTATTTGCACTGTGTGGCAATGGGAGTGCAATAGTGACTCTCCTTACCAGAAAACAACTCTTGTTCGTAGGACCAGTAACTGCATGTGATTCAACCCCATTTCTGACTGGGAAACAAAACTACCTCGCCTTATGAGAAACACACTCTGCTTTTGAGAAAAGACCACTCTTCTACTCTACTGTGTTTCCTTTAGGGCCAGAACAGTGAGCTTGCTGAGAACAAAAGAACTGTGCTTCCTACACAAACGGGCCATATCTAGTTCAACTCTGCTTAGGAAACTGACAAGAACAGTAGCTTCTCTTCAGTCCAGTACACTGTACATGCTGGGAACAGACGCGAGTGCTATTTGCACTGTGTATGAAAATGGAACGCAATAGTGGCTCTCCTTACCAGAAAACAACTCTTGCTCGTAGGACGAAAAACTGCGTGTGATTCAAGTCCATTTCTGACTGGGAAACATACACTAGCTCGCCTTATGAGAAACACACTCTGCTTTTGAGAAAAGAGCACTCTTCTACTCTACTGTGTATCCTATAGGGCCAGAACAGTGAGCTTGCACAGAACAAAAGAACTGTGCTTCCTCCACACACGTGCCATATCTAGTTCAACTCTGCTTATATACTGAAAAGAACAGTAGCTTCTCTTCAGTCCAGTACACTGTACATGCTGGGAAGAGACGCGAGTGCTATTTGCACTGTGTATGGCAATGGGAGCGCAATAGTGACTCTCCTTACCAGGAAACAACTCTTGCTCGTAGGAACAGAAACTGCATTTGATTCAACTCCATTTCTGACTGGGAAACAAACACGAGCTCACCTTACAAGAAACACACTCTGCTTTTGAGAAAAGACCACTCATCTGCTCTACTGTGTTTCCTATAGGGCCAGAACAGTGAGGTTGCTCAGAACAAAACAACTGTGCTTCCTACAGACACGGGCCATATCTAGTTCAACTCTGCTTAGGAAACTGACAAGAACAGTAGCTTCTCTTCAGTCCAGTACACTGTACTTGCTGGGAACAGACGCGAGTGCTATTTGCACTGTGTATGGCAATGGGAGCGCAATAGTGACTCTCCTTACCAGAAAACAACTCTTGCTCATAGGACCAGAAACTGCATGTGATTCAACTCCGTTTCTGACTGGGAAACAAACACTAGCTCGCCTTACGAAAAACAAACTCTGCTTTTGAGAAAAGAGCACTCTTCTACTCTACTGTGTTTCCTATAGCGCCAGAACAGTAAACTTGCTCAGAACAAAAGAAATGTGCTTCCTACACACACGGGCCATATATCGTTCAACTCTGCTTAGGAAACTGACAAGAACAGTAGCTTCTCTTCAGTCCAGTACACTGTACTTGCTGGGAACAGACACGAGTGCTATTTGCACTATGTATGGCAATGGGAGCGCAATAGTGACTCTCCTTACCAGAAAACAACTCTTGCTCGTAGGACGAAAAACTGCGTGTGATTCAAGTCCATTTCTGACCGGGAAAACTTACACTAGCTCGCCTTATGAGAAACACACTCTGCTTTTGAGAAAAGAGCACTCTTCTACTCTACTGTGTATCCTATAGGGCCAGAACAGTGAGCTTGCACAGAACAAAAGAACTGTGCTTCCTCCACACACGGGCCATATCTAGTTCAACTCTGCTTAGGAAACTGACAAGAACAGTAGCTTCTCTTCAGTCCAGTACACTGTACATGCTGGGAACAGACGCGAGTGCTATTTGCACTGTGTATGGCAATGGGAGCGCAATAGTGACTCTCCTTACCAGAAAACAACTCTTGCTCGTAGGACCAGAAACTGTATGGGATTCAACTCCATTTCTGACTGGGAAACAAAACACTAGCTCACCTTACAAGAAACACACTCTGCTTTTAAGAAAAGACCACTCTTCTACTCTACTGTGTTTCCTATAGCGCCAGAACAGTGAGCTTGCTCAGAACAAAAGAACTGTGCTTCCTACACACACGGGCCATATCTCGTTCAACTCTGCTTAGGAAACTGACAAGAACAATAGCTTCTCTTCAGTCCAGTACACTGTACTTGCTGGGAACAGACGCGAGTGCTATTTGCACTGTGTATGGCAGTGGGAGCGCAATAGTGACTCTCCTTACCAGAAAACAACTCTTGCTTGTAGGAACAGAAACTGTATGGGATTCAACTCCATTTCTGACTGGGAAACAAACACTAGCTCGCCTTACGAAAAACAAACTCTGCTTTTGAGAAAAGAGCACTCTTCTACTCTACTGTGTTTCCTATAGGGCCAGAACAGTGAGCATGCTCAGAACAAAAGAACTGTGCTTCCTACACACACCGGCCATATCTATTTCTACTCTGCTTAGGAAACTGACAAGAACAGTAGCTTCTCTTCAGTCCAGTATACTGTACATGCTGGGAACAGACGCGAGTGCTATTTGCACTGTGTGGCAATGGGAGTGCAATAGTCACTCTCCTTACCAGAAAACAACTCTTGTTCGTAGGACCAGTAACTGCATGTGATTCAACCCCATTTCTGACTGGGAAACAAACACTAGCTCGCCTTATGAGAAACACACTCTGCTTTTGAGAAAAGATCACTCTTCTACTCTACTGTGTTTCCTAGAGGGCCAGAAGAGTGAGGTTGCTCAGAACAAAGAACTGTGCTTCCTACACACAAGGGCCATATCTAGTTCAACTCTGCTTAGGAAACTGACAAGAACAGTAGCTTCTCTTCATTCCAGTACACTGTACATGCTGGGAACAGAGGCGAGTTCTATTTGCACTATGTATGGCAATGGGAACGCAATAGTGACTCTCCTTACCAGAAAACAACTCTTGCTCGTAGCACCAGAAACTGCATGTGATTCAACTCCATTTCTGACTGGGAAACAAACAGTAGCTCGCCTTACGAGAAACACACTCTGCTTTTGAGAAAAGAGCACTCTTCTACTCTACTGTGTTTCCTATAGGGCCAGAACAGTGAGCTTGCTCAGAACAAAAGAACTGTGCTTCCTACACACACGGGCCATATCTAGTTCAACTCTGCTTAGGAAACTGACAAGAACAGTAGTTTCTCTTCAGTCCAATACACTGTACTTGCTGGGAACAGACGCGAGTGCTATTTGCACTGTGTATGGCAATGGGAGCACAATACTGACTCTTCTTACCAGAAAACAACTCTTGCTCGTAGGACCAGAAACTGCATGTCATTCAACTCCATTTCTGACTGGGAAACAAACACCAGCTCACCTTGCAAGAAAAACTCTCTTCTTTGGGAAAGTAGCACTCTTCTACTCTACTGTGTTTCCTCTAGGGCCAGAAGAGTGAGCTTACAAAGAACAAAAGAATTGTGCTTCATACACACACGGGTCATATCTAGTTCAACTCTGCTTAGGAAACTGACAAGAATAGTAGCTTTCTTTCAGTCCAGTACACTGTACTTGCTGGGAAATGATGCGAGGGCTTTTTGCAATGTGTATGGCAATGGGAGCGCAATAGTGACTCTCCTTACCAGAAAACAACTCTTGCTCATAGGACCAAAAACTGCATGTGATTCAACTCCATTTCTGACTGGGAAACAAACACTAGCTCGCCTTAGAAGAAACACACTCTGCTTTTGAGAAAAGAGCACTCTTCTACTCTACTGTGTTTCCTATAGGGCCAGAACAGTGAGCTTGCTCAGAACAAAAGAACTGTGCTTCCTACACACAAGGGCCATACCTAGTTCAACTCTGCTTAGGAAACTGACAAGAACAGTAGCTTCTCTTCAGTCCAGTACACTGTACATGCTGGGAACAGACGCGAGTGCTATTTGCACTGTGTATGGCAATGGGAGCACAATAGTGACACTCATTACCAGAAAAAAGCTCTTGCTCGTAGGACCATAAACTTCATGTGATTCAACTCAATTTCTGACTGGGAAACAAACACTATCTCGCCTTAGAAGAAACATACTCTGCTTTTGAGAAAAGACCACTCTTCTACTCTACTGTGTTTCCTAAAGGGCCAGAACAGTGAGCTTGCTCAAAACAAATGAACTGTGCTTCCTCCACACACGGGCCATATCTAGTTCAACTCTGCTTAGGAAACTGACAAGAACAGTAGCTTCTCTTCAGTCCAGTACACTGTACTTGCTGGGAACAGACGCGAGTGCTATTTGCACTGTGTATGGCAATGGGAGCACAATAGTGACACTCCTTACCAGAAAAAAGCTCTTGCTCGTAGGACAAGAAACTTCATGTGATTCAACTCAATTTCTGACTGGGAAACAAACACTATCTCGCCTTAGAAGAAACACACTCTGCTTTTGAGAAAAGACCACTCTTCTACTCTACTGTGTTTCCTAAAGGGCCAGAACAGTGAGCTTGCTCAAAACAAATGAACTGTGCTTCCTCCACACACGGGCCATATCTAGTTCAACTCTGCTTAGGAAACTGACAAGAACAGTAGCTTCTCTTCAGTCCAGTACACTGTACATGCTGGGAACAGACGCGAGTGCTATTTGCACTGTGTATGGCAATGGGAGCGCAATAGTGACTCTCATTACCGGAAAACAACTCTTACTCGTAGGACCAGAAACTGCAGGTGATTCAACTCTATTTCTGACTGGGAAACAAACAGTAGCTCACCTTACGAGAAACACACTCTGCTTTTGAGAAAAGAGCACTCTTCTACTCTACTGTGTTTCCTATAGGGCCAGAACAGGGAGCTTGCTCAGAACAAAAGAACTGTGCTTCCTCCACACACGGGCCATATCTAGTTCAACTCTGCTTAGGAAACTGACAAGAACAGTAGTTTCTCTTCAGTCCAGTACACTGTACTTGCTGGGAACAGACGCAAGAGCTATTTGCTCTATGTATGGCAATGGGAGTGCAATAGTGACTCTCCTTACCAGAAAACAACTGTTGCTCATAGGACCAAAAACTGCATGTGATTCAACTCCATTTCTGACTGGGAAACAAACACTAGCTCGCCTTAGAAGAAACACACTCTCCTTTTGAGAAAAGACAACTCTTCTACTCTACTGTGTTTCCTAAAGGGCCAACACAGTGAGCTTGCTCAGAACAAAAGAACTGTGCTTCCTACACACGGGCCATATCTAGTTCAACTCTGCTTAGGAAACTGACAAGAACAGTAGCTTCTCTTCAGTCCAGTACACTGTACATACTGGGAACAGACGCGAGTGCTATTTGCACTGTGTATGGCAATGGCAGCGCAATAGTGACTCTCCTTACCAGAAAACAACTCTTGCTCGTAGGACCAGAAACTGCATGTGATTCAACTCCATTTCTTACTGGGAAACAAACACTAGCTCACCTTACGAGAAACACACTCTGCTTTTGAGAAAAGACCACTCTTCTACTCTACTGTGTTTCCTATAGGGCCAGAACAGTGAGCTTGCTCAGAACAAAAGAACTGTGCTTCCTACACACACGGGCCATATCTAGTTTAACTCTGCTTAGGAAACTGACAAGAACAGTAGCTTCTCTTCAGTCCAGTACACTGTACATACTGGGAACAGACGCGAGTGCTATTTGCACTGTGTATGGCAATGGGAGCACAGTAGTGAGTCTTCTTACCAGAAAACAACTCTTGCTCGTAGGACCAGAAACTGCCTGTCATTCAACTCCATTTCTGACTGGGAATCAAACACCAAATCGCCTTGCAAGAAAAACACTCTCCTTTTGAGAAAGGAGCACTCTTCTACTCTACTGTGTTTCCTATAGGACCAGAAGAGTGAGCTTACTCAGAACATAAGAACTGTGCTTCGTACACACACGGGTCATATCTACTTCAACTCTGCTTAGGAAACAGACAAGAATAGTAGCTTCCTTTCAGTCCAGTACACTGTACTTGCTGGGAAAAGACGCGGGTGCTTTTTGCACTGTGTATGGCAATGGGAGCGCAATAGTGACTCTTCTTACCAGAAAACAACTCTTGCTCATAGGACCAAAAACTGCATGTGATTCAACTCCATTTCTAACTGGGAAACAAACACTAGCTCTCCTTAGAAGAAACACACTCTGCTATTGAGAAAAGACCACTCTTCTACTCTACTGTGTTTCCTATAGGGCCAGAACAGTGAGCTTGCTCAGAACAAAAGAACTGTGCTTCCTACACACACCGGCGATATCTAGTTCAACTCTGCTTAGGAAACTGACAAGAACAGTAGCTTCTCTTCAGTCCAGTACACTGTACATGCTGGGAACAGACACGAGTGCTACTTGCACTGTGTATGGCAATGGGAGCATAGCTATAGTGACTCTCCTTACCAGAAAACAACTCTTGCTCGTAGGACCAAAAACTGCATGTGATTCAACTCCATTTCTGACTGCGAAACAAACACTAGCTCGCCTTAGAAGAAACACACTGTGCTTTTGAGAAAAGACCACTCTTCTACTCTACTGTGTTTCCTAAAGGGCCAGAACAGTGAGCTTGCTCAGAACAAAAGAACTGTGCTTAGTACACACACGGTTCATATCTAGTTCAACTGTGCTTAGGAAACTGACAAGAATAGTAGCTTCCTTTCAGTCCAGTACACTGTACTTGCTGGGAAAAGACGCGAGTGCTTTTTGAACTGTGTATGGAAATGGGAGCACAATAGTGACTCTCCTTACCAGAAAACAACTCTTGCTCATAGGACCAAAAACTACATGTGATTCAACTCCATTTCTGACTGGGAAACAAACACTAGCTCGCCTTAGAAGAAACACACTCTGCTTTTGAGAAAAGACCACTCTTCTACTCTACTGTGTTTCCTAAAGGGCCAGAACAGTGAGCTTGCTCAAAACAAAAGGACTGTGCTTCCTCCACACACGGGCCATATCTAGTTCAACTCTGCTTAGGAAACTGACAAGAACAGTAGCTTCTCTTCAGTCCAGTACACTGTACCTGCTGGGAACAGACGCGAGTGCTAATTGCACTGTGTATGGCAATGGGAGCGCAATAGTGACTCTCCTTACCAGAAAACAACTCTTGCTCGTAGGAGCAGAAACTGCATGTGATTCAACTCCATTTCTGACTGGGAAACAAACACTAGCTCGCCTTAGAAGAAACACACTCTGCTATTGAGAAAAGACCACTCTTCTACTCTACTGTGTTTCCTATAGGGCCAGAACAGTGAGCTTGCTCAGAACAAAAGAACTGTGCTTCCTACACACACGGGCCATATCTAGTTCAACTCTGCTTAGGAAACTGACAAGAACAGTAGCTTCTCTTCAGTCCAGTACCCTGTACATGCTGGGAACAGACGCGAGTGCTATTTGCACTGTGTATGGCAATGGGAGCGCAATAGTGACTCTCCTTACCAGAAAACAACTCTTGCTCGTAGGACGAAAAACTGCGTGTGATTCAACTCCATTTCTGACTGGGAAACAAACACTAGCTCGCCTTACGAGAAACACACTCTGCTTTTGAGAAAAGAGCACTCTTCTACTCTACTGTGTTTCCTCTAGGGCCAGAACAGTGAGCTTGCTCAGAACAAAAGAATTGTGCTTCCTACGCACACGGGCCATATCTAGTTCAACTCTGCATAGGAAACTGACAATAACAGTAGCTTCTCTTCAGTCCAGTACACTGTACTTGCTGGGAACAGACGCGAGTGCTATTTGCACTATGTATGGCAATGGGAGCGCAATAGTGACTCTCCTTACCAGAAAACAACTCTTGCTCGTAGGACCAAAAACTGCATGTGATTCAACTCCATTTCTGACTGCGAAACAAACACTAGCTCGCCTTAGAAGAAACACACTGTGCTTTTGAGAAAAGACCACTCTTCTACTCTACTGTGTTTCCTAAAGGGCCAGAACAGTGAGCTTGCTCAGAACAAAAGAACTGTGCTTCGTACACACACGGTTCATATCTAGTTCAACTGTGCTTAGGAAACTGACAAGAATAGTAGCTTCCTTTCAGTCCAGTACACTGTACTTGCTGGGAAAAGACGCGAGTGCTTTTTGAACTGTGTATGGCAATGGGAGCACAATAGTGACTCTCCTTACCAGAAAACAACTCTTGCTCATAGGACCAAAAACTACATGTGATTCAACTCCATTTCTGACTGGGAAACAAACACTAGCTCACATTATGAGAAACACACTCTGCTTTTGAGAAAAGACCACTCTTCTACTCTACTGTGTTTCCTATAGGGCCACAAAAGTGAGCTTGCTCAGAACAAAAGAACTGTGCTTCCTACACACACGGGCCATATCTAGTTCAACTCTGCTTAAGAAACTGACAAGAACAGTAGCTTCTCTTCAGTCCAGTACACTGTACTTGCTGGGAACAGCCAAGAGTGCTATTTGCACTGTGTATGGCAATGGGAGCACAATAGTGACTCTCCTTAACAGAAAATAACTCTTGCTCATAGGACCAGAAACTGCATGTGATTCAACTCCATTTCTGACTGGAAAACAAACACTATCTCGCCTTAGAAGAAACACACTCTCCTTTTGAGAAAAGACCACTCTTCTACTCTACTGTGTTTCCTAAAGGGCCAACACAGTGAGCTTGCTCAGAACAAAAGAACTGTGCTTCCTACACACACGGGCCATATCTAGTTCAACTCTGCTTAGGAAACTGACAAGAACAGTAGCTTCTCTTCAGTCCAGTACACTCTACATGCTGGGAACAGACGCGAGTGCTATTTGCACTATGTATGGCAATGGGAGCGCAATAGTGACTCTCCTTACCAGAAAACAACTCTTGCTCGTAGGACGAAAAACTGCGTGTGATTCAACTCCATTTCTGACTGGGAAACAAACCATAGCTCGCCTTACGAGAAACACACTCTGCTTTTGAGAAAAGAGCACTCTTCTACTCAACTGTGTTTCCTATAGGTCAAGATCAGTGAGCTTGCTCAGAACAAAGAACTGTGCTTCCTACACACACGGGCCATATCTAGTTCAACTCTGCTTAGGAAACTGACAAGAACAGTAGCTTCTCTTCAGTCCAGTACACTGTACATACTGGGAACAGACGCGAGTGCTATTTGCACTGTGTATGGCAATGGGAGCACAGTAGTGAGTCTTCTTACCAGAAAACAACTCTTGCTCGTAGGACCAGAAACTGCCTGTCATTCAACTCCATTTCTGACTGGGAATCAAACACCAAATCGCCTTGCAAGAAAAACACTCTCCTTTTGAGAAAGGAGCACTCTTCTACTCTACTGTGTTTCCTATAGGACCAGAAGAGTGAGCTTACTCAGAACATAAGAACTGTGCTTCGTACACACACGGGTCATATCTAGTTCAACTCTGCTTAGGAAACTGACAAGAATAGTAGCTTCCTTTCAGTCCAGTACACTGTACTTGCTGGGAAAAGACGCGGGTGCATTTTGCACTGTGTATGGCAATGGGAGCGCAATAGTGACTCTTCTTACCAGAAAACATTTCTTGCTCATAGGACCAAAAACTGCATGTGATTCAACTCCATTTCTAACTGGGAAACAAACACTAGCTCTCCTTAGAAGAAACACACTCTGCTATTGAGAAAAGACCACTCTTCTACTCTACTGTGTTTCCTAAAGTGCCACAAAAGTGAGCTTGCTCAGAACAAAAGAACTGTGCTTCCTACACACGGGCCATATCTAGTTCAACTCTGCTTAAGAAACTGACAAGAACAGTAGCTTCTCTTCAGTCCAGTACACTGTACTTGCTGGGAACAGCCAAGAGTGCTATTTGCACTGTGTATGGCAATGGGAGCACAATAGTGACTCTCCTTAACAGAAAATAACTCTTGCTCGTAGGACCAGAAACTGCATGTGATTCAACTCCATTTCTGACTGGGAAACAAACACTAGCTCGCCTTAGAAGAAACACACTCTGCTATTGAGAAAAGACCACTCTTCTACTCTACTGTGTTTCCTATAGGGCCAGAACAGTGAGCTTGCTCAGAACAAAAGAACTGTGCTTCCTACACACACGGGCCATATCTAGTTCAACTCTGCTTAGGAAACTGACAAGAACAGTAGCTTCTCTTCAGTCCAGTACCCTGTACATGCTGGGAACAGACGCGAGTGCTATTTGCACTGTGTATGGCAATGGGAGCGCAATAGTGACTCTCCTTACCAGAAAACAACTCTTGCTCGTAGGACCAGAAACTGCATGTGATTCAACTCCATTTCTGACTGGGAAACAAACACTAGCTCGCCTTAGGAGAAACACACTCTGCTTTTGAGAAAAGACCACTCTTCTACTCTACTGAGTTTCCTATAGTGCCAGAACAGTGAGCTTGCTCAGAACAAAAGAACTGTGCTTCCTACACACATGGGCCATATATCGTTCAACTCTGCTTAGGAAACTGACAAGAACAGTAGCTTCTCTTCAGTCCAGTACACTCTACATGCTGGGAACAGACGCGAGTGCTATTTGCACTATGTATGGCAATGGGAGCGCAATAGTGACTCTCCTTACCAGAAAACAACTCTTGCTCGTAGGACGAAAAACTGCGTGTGATTCAACTCCATTTCTGACTGGGAAACAAACCATAGCTCGCCTTACGAGAAACACACTCTGCTTTTGAGAAAAGAGCACTCTTCTACTCTACTGTGTTTCCTATAGGTCAAGATCAGTGAGCTTGCTCAGAACAAAGAACTGTGCTTCCTACACACACGGGCCATATCTAGTTCAACTCTGCTTAGGAAACTGACAAGAACAGTAGCTTCTCTTCAGTCCAGTACACTGTACATACTGGGAACAGACGCGAGTGCTATTTGCACTGTGTATGGCAATGGGAGCACAGTAGTGAGTCTTCTTCCCTGAAAACAACTCTTGCTCGTAGGACCAGAAACTGCCTGTCATTCAACTCCATTTCTGACTGGGAATCAAACACCAAATCGCCTTGCAAGAAAAACACTCTCCTTTTGAGAAAGGAGCACTCTTCTACTCTACTGTGTTTCCTATAGGACCAGAAGAGTGAGCTTACTCAGAACATAAGAACTGTGCTTCGTACACACACGGGTCATATCTAGTTCAACTCTGCTTAGGAAACTGACAAGAATAGTAGCTTCCTTTCAGTCCAGTACACTGTACTTGCTGGGAAAAGACGCGGGTGCTTTTTGCACTGTGTATGGCAATGGGAGCGCAATAGTGACTCTTCTTACCAGAAAACAACTCTTGCTCATAGGACCAAAAACTGCATGTGATTCAACTCCATTTCTAACTGGGAAACAAACACTAGCTCTCCTTAGAAGAAACACACTCTGCTATTGAGAAAAGACCACTCTTCTACTCTACTGTGTTTCCTATAGGGCCAGAACAGTGAGCTTGCTCAGAACAAAAGAACTGTGCTTCCTACACACACCGGCGATGTCTAGTTCAACTCTGCTTAGGAAACTGACAAGAACAGTAGCTTCTCTTCAGTCCAGTACACTGTACATGCTGGGAACAGACGCGAGTGCTATTTGCACTGTGTATGGCAATGGGAGCACAATAGTGACTCTCCTTACCAGAAAACAACTCTTGCTCGTAGGACCAGAAACTGCATGTGATTCAACTCCATTTCTGACTGGGAAACAAACAGTAGCTTGCCTTACGAGAAACACACTCTGCTTTTGAGAAAAGAGCACTCTTCTACTCTACTGTGTTTCCTCTAGGGCCAGAACAGTGAGCTTGCTCAGAACAAAAGAATTGTGCTTCCTACGCACACGGGCCATATCTAGTTCAACTCTGCATAGGAAACTGACAATAACAGTAGCTTCTCTTCAGTCCAGTACACTGTACTTGCTGGGAACAGACGCGAGTGCTATTTGCACTATGTATGGCAATGGGAGCGCAATAGTGACTCTCCTTACCAGAAAACAACTCTTGCTCGTAGGACCAAAAACTGCATGTGATTCAACTCCATTTCTGACTGCGAAACAAACACTAGCTCGCCTTAGAAGAAACACACTGTGCTTTTGAGAAAAGACCACTCTTCTACTCTACTGTGTTTCCTAAAGGGCCAGAACAGTGAGCTTGCTCAGAACAAAAGAACTGTGCTTCGTACACACACGGTTCATATCTAGTTCAACTGTGCTTAGGAAACTGACAAGAATAGTAGCTTCCTTTCAGTCCAGTACACTGTACTTGCTGGGAAAAGACGCGAGTGCTTTTTGAACTGTGTATGGCAATGGGAGCACAATAGTGACTCTCCTTACCAGAAAACAACTCTTGCTCATAGGACCAAAAACTACATGTGATTCAACTCCATTTCTGACTGGGAAACAAACACTAGCTCACATTATGAGAAACACACTCTGCTTTTGAGAAAAGACCACTCTTCTACTCTACTGTGTTTCCTATAGGGCCACAAAAGTGAGCTTGCTCAGAACAAAAGAACTGTGCTTCCTACACACACGGGCCATATCTAGTTCAACTCTGCTTAAGAAACTGACAAGAACAGTAGCTTCTCTTCAGTCCAGTACACTGTACTTGCTGGGAACAGCCAAGAGTGCTATTTGCACTGTGTATGGCAATGGGAGCACAATAGTGACTCTCCTTAACAGAAAATAACTCTTGCTCATAGGACCAGAAACTGCATGTGATTCAACTCCATTTCTGACTGGAAAACAAACACTATCTCGCCTTAGAAGAAACACACTCTCCTTTTGAGAAAAGACCACTCTTCTACTCTACTGTGTTTCCTAAAGGGCCAACACAGTGAGCTTGCTCAGAACAAAAGAACTGTGCTTCCTACACACACGGGCCATATCTAGTTCAACTCTGCTTAGGAAACTGACAAGAACAGTAGCTTCTCTTCAGTCCAGTACACTCTACATGCTGGGAACAGACGCGAGTGCTATTTGCACTATGTATGGCAATGGGAGCGCAATAGTGACTCTCCTTACCAGAAAACAACTCTTGCTCGTAGGACGAAAAACTGCGTGTGATTCAACTCCATTTCTGACTGGGAAACAAACCATAGCTCGCCTTACGAGAAACACACTCTGCTTTTGAGAAAAGAGCACTCTTCTACTCAACTGTGTTTCCTATAGGTCAAGATCAGTGAGCTTGCTCAGAACAAAGAACTGTGCTTCCTACACACACGGGCCATATCTAGTTCAACTCTGCTTAGGAAACTGACAAGAACAGTAGCTTCTCTTCAGTCCAGTACACTGTACATACTGGGAACAGACGCGAGTGCTATTTGCACTGTGTATGGCAATGGGAGCACAGTAGTGAGTCTTCTTACCAGAAAACAACTCTTGCTCGTAGGACCAGAAACTGCCTGTCATTCAACTCCATTTCTGACTGGGAATCAAACACCAAATCGCCTTGCAAGAAAAACACTCTCCTTTTGAGAAAGGAGCACTCTTCTACTCTACTGTGTTTCCTATAGGACCAGAAGAGTGAGCTTACTCAGAACATAAGAACTGTGCTTCGTACACACACGGGTCATATCTAGTTCAACTCTGCTTAGGAAACTGACAAGAATAGTAGCTTCCTTTCAGTCCAGTACACTGTACTTGCTGGGAAAAGACGCGGGTGCTTTTTGCACTGTGTATGGCAATGGGAGCGCAATAGTGACTCTTCTTACCAGAAAACATTTCTTGCTCATAGGACCAAAAACTGCATGTGATTCAACTCCATTTCTAACTGGGAAACAAACACTAGCTCTCCTTAGAAGAAACACACTCTGCTATTGAGAAAAGACCACTCTTCTACTCTACTGTGTTTCCTAAAGGGCCACAAAAGTGAGCTTGCTCAGAACAAAAGAACTGTGCTTCCTACACACGGGCCATATCTAGTTCAACTCTGCTTAAGAAACTGACAAGAACAGTAGCTTCTCTTCAGTCCAGTACACTGTACTTGCTGGGAACAGCCAAGAGTGCTATTTGCACTGTGTATGGCAATGGGAGCACAATAGTGACTCTCCTTAACAGAAAATAACTCTTGCTCGTAGGACCAGAAACTGCATGTGATTCAACTCCATTTCTGACTGGAAAACAAACACTATCTCTCCTTAGAAGAAACACACTCTGCTTTTGAGAAAAGACCACTCTTCTACTCTACTGTGTTTCCTAAAGGGCCAGAACAGTGAGCTTGCTCAAAACAAAAGGACTGTGCTTCCTCCACACACGGGCCATATCTAGTTCAACTCTGCTTAGGAAACTGACAAGAACAGTAGCTTCTCTTCAGTCCAGTACACTGTACCTGCTGGGAACAGACGCGAGTGCTAATTGCACTGTGTATGGCAATGGGAGCGCAATAGTGACTCTCCTTACCAGAAAACAACTCTTGCTCGTAGGAGCAGAAACTGCATGTGATTCAACTCCATTTCTGACTGGGAAACAAACACTAGCTCGCCTTAGAAGAAACACACTCTGCTATTGAGAAAAGACCACTCTTCTACTCTACTGTGTTTCCTATAGTGCCAGAACAGTGAGCTTGCTCAGAACAAAAGAACTGTGCTTCCTACACACACGGGCCATATCTAGTTCAACTCTGCTTAGGAAACTGACAAGAACAGTAGCTTCTCTTCAGTCCAGTACCCTGTACATGCTGGGAACAGACGCGAGTGCTATTTGCACTGTGTATGGCAATGGGAGCGCAATAGTGACTTTCCTTACCAGAAAACAACTCTTGCTCGTAGGACCAGAAACTGCATGTGATTCAACTCCATTTCTGACTGGGAAACAAACACTAGCTCGCCTTAGGAGAAACACACTCTGCTTTTGAGAAAAGACCACTCTTCTACTCTGCTGTGTTTCCTATAGTGCCAGAACAGTGAGCTTGCTCAGAACCAAAGAACTGTGCTTCCTACACACATGGGCCATATATCGTTCAACTCTGCTTAGGAAACTGACAAGAACAGTAGCTTCTCTTCAGTCCAGTACACTCTACATGATGGGAACAGACGCGAGTGCTATTTGCACTATGTATGGCAATGGGAGCGCAATAGTGACTCTCCTTACCAGAAAACAACTCTTGCTCGTAGGACGAAAAACTGCGTGTGATTCAACTCCATTTCTGACTGGGAAACAAACCATAGCTCGCCTTACGAGAAACACACTCTGCTTTTGAGAAAAGAGCACTCTTCTACTCTACTGTGTTTCCTATAGGTCAAGATCAGTGAGCTTGCTCAGAACAAAAGAACTGTGCTTCCTACACACACGGGCCATATCTAGTTCAACTCTGCTTAGGAAACTGACAAGAACAGTAGCTTCTCTTCAGTCCAGTACGATGTACTTGCTGGGAAAAGACGTGAGTGCTATTTGCACTGTGTATGGCAATGGGAGCGCAATAGTGACTCTGCTTACCAGAAAACAACTCTTTCTCGTAGGACCAGAAACTGCATGTCATTCAACTCCATTTCTGACTGGGAAACAAACACCAGCTCACCTTGCAAGAAAAACACTCTTCTTTTGGGAAAGGAGCAATCTTCTACTCTACTGTGTTTCCTCTAGGGCCAGAAGACTGAGCTTACTCAGAACAAAAGAACTGTGCTTCGTACACACACGGGTCATATCTAGTTCAACTCTGCTTAGGAAACTGACAAGAATAGTAGCTTTTTTTCAGTCCAGTACACTGTACTTGCTGGGAAAAGACGTGTGGGCTTTTTGCAATGTGTATGGCAATGGGAGCGCAATAGTGACTCTCCTTACCAGAAAACAACTCTTGCTCATAGGACCAAACACTGCATGTGATTCAACTCCATTTCTGACTGGGAAACAAACACTAGCTCGCCTTAGAAAAAACACACTCTGCTTTTGAGAAAAGACCACTCTTCTACTCTACTGTGTTTCCTATAGGGCCAGAACAGTGAGCTTGCTCAGAACAAAAGAACTGTGCTTCCTACACACACGGGCCATATCTAGTTCAACTCTGCTTAGGAAACTGACAAGAACAGTAGCTTCTCTTCAGTCCAGTACACTGTACCTGCTGGGAACAGACGCGAGTGCTATTTGCACTGTGTATGGCAATGGGAGCACAATAGTGACTCTCCTTACCAGAAAACATCTCTTGCTCATAGGACAAAAAACTGCATGAGATTCAACTCCATTTCTGACTGGGAAACAAATACTAGCTCGCCTTAGAAGAAACACACTCTGCTTTTGAGAAAAGACCACTCTTCTACTCTACTGTGTTTCCTATAGGGCCACAACAGTGAGCTTGCTCAGAACAAAAGAACTGTGCTTCCTACACACGGGACATATCTAGTTCAACTCTGCTTAGGAAATTGACAAGAACAGTAGCTTCTCTTCAGTCCAGTACATTGTACATGCTGGGAACAGACGTGAGTGCTATTTGCACTGTGTATGGCAATGGGAGCGCAATAGTGACTCTCCTTACCAGAAAACAACTCTTGCTCGTAGGACCAGAAACTGCATGTGATTCAACTCCATTTCTGACTGGGAAACAAACACTAGCTCACATTACGAGAAACACACTCTGCTTTTGAGAAAAGACCACTCTTCTACTCTACTGTGTTTCCTATAGGTCCACAAAAGTGAGCTTGCTCAGAACAAAAGAACTGTGCTTCCTACACACACGGGCCATATCTAGTTCAACTCTGCTTAGGAAACTGACAAGAACAGTAGCTTCTCTTCAGTCCAGTACACTGTACTTGCTGGGAACAGCCAAGAGTGCTATTTGCACTGTGTATGGCAATGGGAGCACAATAGTGACTCTCCTTACCAGAAATAACTCTTGCTCGTAGGACCAGAAACTGCATGTGATTCAACTCCATTTCTGACTGGGAAACAAACACTATCTCGCGTTAGTAGAAACACACTCTCCTTTTGAGAAAAGACCACTCTTCTACTCTACTGTGGTTCCTAAAGGGCCAGAATAGTGAGCTTGCTCAAAACAAAAGAACTGTGCTTCCTCCACACACGGGCCATATCTAGTTCAACTCTGCTTAGGAAACTGACAAGAACAGTAGCTTCTCTTCAGTCCAGTACACTGTACATGCTGGGAACAGACGCGAGTGCTATTTGCACTGTGTATGGCAATGGGAGCGCAATAGTGACTCTCCTTACCAGAAAACAACTCTTGCTCGTAGGAGCAGAAACTGCATGTGATTCAACTCCATTTCTGACTGGGAAACAAACACTAGCTCGCCTTAGAAGAAACACACTCTGCTATTGAGAAAAGAGCACTCTTCTACTCTACTGTGTTTCCTATAGGGCCAGAACTGTGAGCTTGCTCAGAACAAAAGAACTGTGCTTCCTACACACACGGGCCATATCTAGTTCAACTCTGCTTAGGAACCTGACAAGAACAGTAGCTTCTCTTCAGTCCAGTACGCTGTACATGCTGGGAACAGACGCGAGTGCTATTTGCACTGTGTATTGCAATGGGAGCGCAATAGTGACTCTCCTTACCAGAAAACAACTCTTGCTGATAGGACCAGAAACTGCATGTGATTCAACTCCATTTCTGACTGGGAAACAAACACTAGCTTGCCTTACGAGAAACACACTCTGCTTTTGAGAAAAGACCACTCTTCTTCTCTACTGTGTTTCCTATAGTGCCAGAGCAGTGAGCTTGCTCAGAACAAAAGAACTGTGCTTCCTACACACATGGGCCATATATCGTTCAACTCTGCTTAGGAAACTGACAAGAACAGTAGCTTCTCCTCAGTCCAGTACACTCTACATGCTGGGAACAGACGCGATTGCTATTTGCACTATGTATGGCAATGGGAGCACAATAGTGACTCTCCTTACCGGAAAACAACTCTTGCTCGTAGGACGAAAAACTGCGTGTGATTCAACTCCATTTCTGACTGGGAAACAAACACTAGCTCGCCTTACGAGAAACACACTCTGCTTTTGAGAAAAGAGCACTCTTCTACTCTACTGTGTTTCCTATAGGGCAAGATCAGTGAGCTTGCTCAGAACAAAAGAACTGTGCTTCCTACACACACGGGCCATATCTAGTTCAACTCTGCTTAGGAAACTGACAAGAACAGTAGCTTCTCTTCAGTCCAGTACGAAGTACTTGCTGGGAAAAGACGTGAGTGCTATTTGCACTCTGTATGGCAATGGGAGCACAATAGTGACTCTGCTTACCAGAAAACAACTCTTTCTCGTAGGACCAGAAACTGCATGTCATTCAACTCCATTTCTGACTGGGAAACAAACACCAGCTCACCTTGCAAGAAAAACACTCTTCTTTTGAGAAAGGAGCAATCTTCTACTCTACTGTGTTTCCTCTAGGGCCAGAAGACTGAGCTTACTCAGAACAAAAGAACTGTGCTTCGTACACACACGGGTCACATCTAGTTCAACTCTGCTTAGGAAACTGACAAGAATAGTAGCTTTTTTTCAGTCCAGTACACTGTACTTGCTGGGAAAAGACGTGTGGACTTTTTGCAATGTGTATGGCAATGGGAGCGCAATAGTGACTCTCCTTACCAGAAAACAACTCTTGCTCATAGGACCAAAAACTGCATGTGATTCAACTCCATTTCTGACTGTGAAACAAACAGTAGCTCGCCTTAGAAGAAACACACTCTGCTTTTGAGAAAAGACCACTCTTCTACTCTGCTGTGTTTCCTATAGGGCCAGAACAGTGAGCTTGTTCAGAACAAAAGAACTGTGCTTCCTACACACACGGGCCATATCTAGTTCAACTCTGCTTAGGAAACTGACAAGAACAGTAGCTTCTCTTCAGTCCAGTACACTGTACATGCTGGGAACAGATGCGAGTGCTATTTGCACTGTGCATGGCAATGGGAGCACAATAGTGACTCTCCTTACCAGAAAAAAGCTCTTACTCGTAGGACCAGAAACTGCATGTGATTCAACTGCATTTCTGACTGGGAAACAAACACTATCTCGCCTTAGAAGAAACACACTCTGCTTTTGAGAAAAGACCACTCTTCTACTCTACTGTGTTTCCTAAAGGGCCAGAACAGTGAGCTTGCTCAAAACAAAAGAACTGTGCTTCCTCCACACATGGGCCATATCTAGTTCAACTTTGCTTAGGAAACTGACAAGAACAGTAGCTTCTCTTCCGTCAAGTACACTGTACTTGCTGGGAACAGACGCGAGTGCTATTTGCACTGTGTATGGCAATGGGAGCACAATAGTGACTCTCCTAACCAGAAAACATCTCTTGCTCATAGGACAAAAAACTGCATGAGATTCAACTCCATTTCTGACTGGGAAACAAATACTAGCTCGCCTTAGAAGAAACACACTCTGCTTTTGAGAAAAGACCACTCTTCTACTCTACTGTGTTTCCTATAGGGCCACAACAGTGAGCTTGCTCAGAACAAAAGAACTGTGCTTCCTACACACGGGTCATATCTAGTTCAACTCTGCTTAGGAAATTGACAAGAACAGTAGCTTCTCTTCAGTCCAGTACATTGTACATGCTGGGAACAGACGTGAGTGCTATTTGCACTGTGTATGGCAATGGGAGCGCAATAGTGACTCTCCTTACCAGAAAACAACTCTTGCTCGTAGGACCAGAAACTGCATGTGATTCAACTCCATTTCTGACTGGGAAACAAACACTAGCTCACATTACGAGAAACACACTCTGCTTTTGAGAAAAGACCACTCTTCTACTCTACTGTGTTTCCTATAGGTCCACAAAAGTGAGCTTGCTCAGAACAAAAGAACTGTGCTTCCTACACACACGGGCCATATCTAGTTCAACTCTGCTTAGGAAACTGACAAGAACAGTAGCTTCTCTTCAGTCCAGTACACTGTACTTGCTGGGAACAGCCAAGAGTGCTATTTGCACTGTGTATGGCAATGGGAGCACAATAGTGACTCTCCTTACCAGAAATAACTCTTGCTCGTAGGACCAGAAACTGCATGTGATTCAACTCCATTTCTGACTGGGAAACAAACACTATCTCGCGTTAGTAGAAACACACTCTCCTTTTGACAAAAGACCACTCTTCTACTCTA